>NW_026521087.1:4305414-4432914 GCF_001660625.3 Ictalurus punctatus
CCTCTGCCAGAAAGATTAAAATGTGCCGTGGTTGGATCTTCCAGCAGGACAGTGATCCAAAACGTACATCAAAATCAACACACAATTGGTTTACTGACCACAAAATCAAGGTCCTGCCATGACCATCCGATGTGTTGATTCTTTCAAGTCATTTAACAGTAATGAGCAGTATTAAAAATATTAACATGGATATCTGAGTCTGATAATAAAATTAACTTCTACTTACAGTCAAATTTTGTAGGGTTTAGGACATTTAACACCCTTCTGTCCAAAAGAAACCAAAGGGGGTACAAACTTTTACACTTCACTGTATTTGGTTGAAATTGCACTAATAGAACAACTGAATTATACTGTACTGTATTATAAAAAAAAAACATAGTATCTAATTTATTGTCACTATATACACTTTATATACACTTTACCTGGCTGCTATCACTATAACTGCTATGATCATATTTGGTATAAGCTAATTTGCTGAATACTCAGTCATAGTGTGTTATGTTTACATTTATACCCTTTTTCCATTATTGCACTACCTGTTATATGTTAAAGATCTAAAAGACCTGTGCGGACACATTTTTACTAATTATCTGTTAAAAAAAAAAAAACATTCTTAGATTTCAGTGTTTGTTTGTGCTCACATAGTCCTATTGAACACAGCATACCACCATCTAACATACCATCTAAAATGATATATATGGTTATATCTAGAGATATAGAGATAGCTCTTTAACATTTTACACTGGGTCAAAAAAAAGTCAAAAAGTCATTATGGACTAGATGGTCTGCCTTACATTACTTCTGTTCAGAAAACACGCTTCGGGGAGTAAATTCTAAAGTTCTGTCCCAAATGAAGTACTGTACACTTACACTATGCACTGTGTACTCTACTGTCTGTATACTCTACTGTGTGGATTTTAGAAAGGTAATATCATCTCAAATGTATCACTAGCGATTTTTTTTACTAACCGGTAGTATAAGTCACGATGACGCATGACGTCATACGCATGCTAGCATTAGCAAACACTCAGAGACACCGACACTGACTTTCTCCAGTTTACTCTCTGTCAGCGTTACCTATTATTCCCAACATGACGTCAGTCTCCATCAGATGGAGGAGAAATCATCACTTGACTGAGGAAGAAAATCAGAAATGCAGGGAGCATTTTATATAAATACCGCGAAGCACAAAGTTATGTTCATATCCACTGTGTGTAAGAGGCAGGGGAAACTGGTGTACGCTGCTTAAAAGGTTTAGTTTAATTTAAGTTTATTGTCATTATATGCTGTATCTGCGCGCTTGCAGTGTAAATTCTGTTGTTTATTATAATGGAAGTGGTGTGTTAGTAACGAGGCCGTGTTGCAATCACGCGCGGTGTAGACGCACTGATACAGCGTGTAGCGCGAGTAAGATCTGTAATGTCTAATTCAAACACAAAATTTTATATAATTTATTTTATAGTATTTATGCATTATTTTCATGGCTGCACAAAAAGCACTGAATTAAACTACGATCCTAATTAATAATATATATTCTGGTGTGTGTGTGTGTGTGTGTGTGTGTGTGTGTGTGTGTGGTGTGTATTGGGTTCTTTTCTGTTTTGGACAAACACTTTGTGTAAAGTTTTAGTCTGAAGTAAAACTCAGTTTGTGGATTTTATTTCAAATAAGAAGAAATGGTACTGAAAGTTTGCCCTGCCCCATCTGAATTAATCTAAAAAATAATCGGCCAACTAATCGATTATGAAAATAATGGTTAGTTGCAGCCCTAATAATTATTAATGAATGATCATCCCCACTCCTTCCTCAAGTGGATTTACCATATATTGTGTATGAATATGGCTCATGTAGAACCAGTTTACCTCACAGCTCCATGTTCCCTGATTCGATCCTGAGCTCAGGTTACTGTTTATGTGGAACTGCAGTTTCTCCCTGCGTCTGTGCAGGATTCCTCCAGGTTTTCTCCCACCACACAGACCTACTGGTTGGTGAATCTCCTATGGCTATCTTGCCCCAGGGTGTGAATGAGTCTGTGATTCTGTGTCTGTGTGTGTCCGTGGTCTCCTGTGATGGATTGATGTAAGATATATTCTTGCCTCTTGCCCATTCATCCTGGATAAACTCTGGATCCTCCTCGACCCTGAGCAGGATGAAGTGGTTACTGATGATAAATAAATGAGCAAAGTTGACAAACTGCATCTGCTTTTTACTTGTATCTACTCTATGGGTCAATATCGTACACTCATATAATTGTCAGATTATTAGAAATCCATGGCTTCAATATGTGAAGGGGAAAATATTGTTAATATAAAATGATTTCTAATTCCTTTAATGCAAATAGGTAGAGTACAAAGCCACCTACTAAGCCACTGCAGTGGAACTGCATGATAGAAGTAACAACTTCATTCATGTCATGTTCTGTGAAGAGATTACTACACACCTTTGTAAGATATATTCAGTTTCTTGTCTATTTCTGACATGGAACAGCCTTAATTTCTCAAAACAACAATAGACTGATGAGTTTCTGAAGAAAGCTGTTTCTTTCTGGCCATTTGTGACTGTAATCAAACCCACAAATGCTGATGCTCCAGGTTCTCAAGTAGCCCAAAGAAGGCCAGTTGTAAGGCTTTCTTAAACAGCACAATGGTTTTCAGCTGTGCTAACATCATTGCACAAGGGTTTTCTAATGATGAATGAACTTTTTACCATGATAATCAGATTAGCTAACACAATGTGCCACAGGAACACAGGAGTTGCTGGTTGGTGAAAATGGGCCTTTCCATGCCTATGTAGATATTCCCTTAAAAATCCAGCTATAATAATGACTGTATTTCTGATCAATGTTATTTTAAAAATTCAGATTTTATTCAAAAGCAAGGCAATTTCTGAGTGACTCCAAACTTTTGAACTGTAGTGTTGCTAAAGTCATAAAGTTAATAGTAATTCTCTCATGGTGGTGTTCTAGTTATAATATCAGTACAAGCCACTGTATAAGGTGTGCTACTGTAACAAAAGAGGCAGATCATTAGTTTGGTTTGGAAATTACCAGAGGGTTTGGTCATTCTAGACAGCATGGCTCAGGTTAATTGTCAGTCATAAAATACAATAAGTGGAGAGAGGGAAAGTAAAAGGATATAATGGCTGCATGGTTAAATAATGCACTGATGGATTTTCTGTGCATTACAGTGCGTGTTTTATGAAACATCGTAAGAAGCAGTGGAATAAGGTGGACTGAGAAATATAGAACATTACTTAATAGGCCTAATACTGAATATACAAGGAGTTTTATTTAGTGTACATACATTTTAAGAATTCATGCTGGTTTTATTTTCTAATTTATTTTACTTTTTTATTCTATGGTATGCTGGTATGGCAAGAAATAAATTATAAATGTTACTTACATTTTAATGGCATTTTCTAACTCTGTGTGTGTGTTTTAACATAATCTGTTTACAGTGAATTCTATAAAAGATTGGGTATGAATGTGGATTTAAAAATAAACAGCTTTAATCTCTATGGTTACATGAACACAGTACACTAAGTAAAAATCTCTGCATACGGGTGGACTGAAAATGAGGAGATGGGAAGCAGGCTCAAAAATCAGTTCTTTATTTTCCTTCAATATTTCTGTCTCTTTTCAGGAATTTTATTTCACTATGCACAGATATAGACACGTGGGTCTCCTGTGGTGTCTGTCCCCTCTCTCCCCCTTTTATCCTGCTCATTGAAACACAGAACACCTGTTACAAAATCCTGCACAGGTGTAGATCCTTACCACTCACTTTTCCCTGGCTCCGCCCTCCATTAACAAACTGATGTTCAACCAAACCCCACCTCCACAAATAAGTAGTAGGCAACTTCTATATTTCCCAGTCTACCTCATTTCCCTGCTTATTATGATGTTTCATAAAAACACCATTTAATACAGATAAAATCCATCAGTCCATCATTTAACCACCAACCCATCATTTAACCATAGGTGTGAGGTGTTTCATGCATCTCTTCCTGTAAATCCCTTCACTTTTCCTTTCTTCACTTACTGTATTTCCAGTCTTTCCCAATTAACCTGAACCATGTTGTCTAGAATTACCAAACCATGTCTGAAAATGATTCAACTATAAACATATGTACATGACAGATTATTAAAAGTTATGCTTAATGATTACAGTAATTAGATACACTTTGTTAGTGTTTAGTGGTATTGCCTGTTCATTGATTGAACTTGGGGTAGCCTTCCACAAGCTTCTGATGATTTGCTGTAATTTGTGCTCATTCCTCTGGACAGAACTGTTTTGAGGGCCTCATTGCTCAGACATGCTTTTTCACTTCAGTCCACAAATTTTCTTTGGGAATCAGGTCAGGGTGTTTTTGATGGCCACTCGAGTAGATTTACCTTGTTGTCTTTACAACTCGTTACAACTTTGGAGGTATGCTTAGGAGCATTGCCTTGCTTTACATTTTATTTTTTCCCAATAACCTGTGTTCAATTTCCCTTACTCGCCCTACTAGGCCAAAACCAGTGTGCACTTGCAGCACGAGGAGACGTGTGTGTAGTAGGGTGTTGTTTTTTAAAACTACTATATTTTCTATAGTTGCTATCTAAAATGACCTTTAATACAGAGGAGGTGGACTATGGGGAGGTGCAATACCAGTACCCTGATACTAACATAACAGAGGTTCTCTTTTTTTGGTGTACAGACAATGCTAATGTTTCCTCTTCGTTACTTGACAAAGTTATTATTTTAGCTGTCGAACCCAGTATTTTGGAGTTGAAATGAAAGAATGAATATTGATATTTTATTTCCACTCCAATATACTGTGGTAAAAATATATATTTTTAAAAACAATAACTTTGCCAATGTCCAAATATTTATGAACCTGACTGTATCTGCTGGGTCTGCAAAAATAATGTAATAAATAAAAATAAAATAAAAAAAACAGCTTGGATGGTCATTGTGCATGTTTTTTCTAGTCCAGTCAACTTTTCTGATTTTTATGGAATTAATTAATTAATTTTATTATTAATATTATGTTTTTTTCAAACATCTTGCAATGTGCTCTTGGACACATTAGTGATGGAACCTGGAGTCACTGGGTGTTTCGGGTCTTTAATCCTAAGACTCCCTGGACCTGGCCTATGTCCAAATTGCTGATCACCCTCCAGAGCCTTCTTGAAGCTCTCTCAGCAGCCTCTGTGGTGTTCCTGATAGTTCTTTTCATTTGTTGTCCTGTGATGTTAAGATGCTTTAAGGTGTGGTAGAGAGACAGGCTGGAAAAGTGTCTCCAGCACACAACGGGATCCTCATAATAATAATAATGATTATAATAATAATAATAATAATAATAATAACAACAACAACAACTATCATATGCATGGAGTTTGCATGCTCTCCCCATGCTTCGGGGGTTTCCTTCAGGTGATCTGGTTTCCTCCCCAATTCAAAGACATGTGTTGTAGGATGATTGGCATTTCCAAACGATCCGTAGTGTGTGAGTGTGTGAGAGTGTGTGTGCAATTGTGCCCTGCAACAGGTTGGCACCCTATCCAGGGCTGTCCCCTGTCTTGTGCCCCAAGTCCCTTGGGATAGGCTCCACGCTCCCCCCACGACCCTGTGTAGGATACGCAGTACAGAAAATGGATGGATGGATGTCCCAAATCAATGGCACTGCTACAGCAAAATCATAGAACTTTGGGGTAATTAAACTTATGCCAGAAAATTCTACTGAGCTTCGTGCCACTGCAACATTATTATTTTTTTTAAACTTATGGCTCAATACTAAACCTACCAAAAGTTTCTCACTCCCATTTTCTGTCTGCCAGATCATTTAATAAATAAGCTAAAACTCTACAATGGAAACAGAAAGCAAAGTTAAAACCAACAATTTCTTTTCAAAGGTTATGTAAACATCTCAAAATCTCAGTCTCAGTGTTTAAGTCTAGGCTTAAAATGTATTTGTTTACTCAAGCCTACCCTGACTAGATTCTGTTCTACTACTTCGCAGTCATAATTATCTTTTTTCTCCCTCTCTCCTTTCGCCGAGCCCCACACGAATTTATGGAGATACTAGAGATCCAGATCCTTTCTGCTTCTGGATGGAGCTCAAATCTTCTCTAATTCCAGACTGCTGGGACTACGGCTGCTCCTAACGCCATACAGACTTCATATAAATCCATAATGAACTTTTTCACAATATGTGTTGTTACCCAGATGAGGATGGGTTCCCTTCTGAGTCGGTTCCTCTCAAGGTTTCTTCCTCTTAAAACATCTTAGGGAGTTTTTCCTTGCCACCGTCGCCACTCAGTGGCTTGCTCAGTTGGGATAAATTCACACCTTTAATATCTGTATACCGTGTTGATATTTCTGTAAAGCTGCTTTGAGACAATGTCTATTGTAAAAAGTGCTATACAAATAAAATTTAATTGAATTGAAAATATACTGTACCTCTGTTAAACATTTCACAATAATCAGTAGGAATAAGTGGAACTAAATCTTATACAAACTGTACATGAACATGGTCAGAAAGATTCCAACAGGAATTTGAAATGTGAACCTTCGATTATAACTGGAGTACGTGAGTGAGGGGTGCGCTGCTGTTACCTGTACTCCAGCAGTGTAGTGAGTGTGGTTTGTTTGGAATGGTTTGAGTTTTGGATAGATCAAGCTAAATAAAACACTTAATACACATGGGTAATAATGTCTGTTTTTATATTATTTAAGTTTTTTACGCGAAACATAATCCAAAATGATGTACAATTAAAGGTTAGTATAATTAGCCTACACTGAACAAGTTAAGTGATATATGTGCACACATACTAATCATGGGTCCAAATATTGCTAAATTTAGCTGAATTATAAAAGCCATTAGTCGTACTGAATGAAGAGTCGTTTGGGAGTTTATTGCTGAGCCAAATGAACTGACTCACTGAAAAGAGCTGGAATAACCATCACTAAATTTGTGTATCTTTGATTCCTGTATGTGTCTATAAATCTTTACGTGCCCTGATGTTGCCATGCCAACTGGTCACTCACGTCATGATTGCAAGGAACTCAAAGCAAAAAAATAAATAAATACATAATAATAATAATAATAATAATAATAATAATAATAATAATAATAATAATAATAATAATAATAATAATAATGTAACTGCTGTTTTTCTAAGTTGAGCAGTGTAAGTGTAAGCTCTTTTGGCGTGAGGTATTTGTGTTGCACAGTGATGAATAATTTGCTGTATATTTCTCTTTAAACAGTGCCTATGTCCAGTGATGAATAATTAGTAAGATTTGATGGTAATATTAGTCTACACTTATTTTCAAACTTTTTGTAACATATTTTCTGTCTATTCCAGATGTGTGGAGTCCTTCACATTAGAATAAGATGAATAGTTGATGTTGAATTAGGATTTGCATTGATTACATGTGTCTGGATCAAACAGTGTTGCATGTTACGTGGTGGTTTCTTTTGCTGATGATGTGACCTGTTGTTGTACTGATGTGGGTCTCACTGCAGTGACATGTTTATTAGTTTAGTTCAGTTACAGTCTCTTTGCAGCAGTGTAGTTTGAGTGACTTGTTTCTTTACTGAACCGTAGACTGTTGAATAGAATAAAGTAATGTGTGAATATACAAATATATATTATATACGGTGTGCTATGGACATGTAATACAATGTATACGAAACACAAGTCTCAATATTTAAATAAGACAGTGCAATGGTCACAAACACGAGGAATGGAGCATATACTGCACAATCTGTGAGTGAATTGAAAGTCTTTATACTGTAGCTGTGATTGTGCTGTGAATTTAATGCAGGTGTGTGATCTGGGATTTGCAGTGCATGGCAGAGATGTTTGTGGGCCGCAGTGCAGGATGGGAAATGTAGTTCGTGACATGAGTAGACTTAACACCAACTTTATAGGATCAAATACAGTTTAAATGAAATGGATACATTTATAATGGAACTTTTTTACGCCTTTCACAAATGGCGCTCAGCGAAGGAAACAAATTTGTATTAAATTGAAACCAAGCTCATAGATGATCAATTTTGTTAGACTAGTTAAATACACATATGCATTACTCATGATTAGAGATATTTACAGAAAGTGAAGGAAGTTTAAATGTCATGTATGAAGGGTCTGAGTGATATTTTGAGTGTGGTGCAGTTGTAAGTTAATAAGGGACAAAGGGGTGCGTGCACGTCTACCCTTTAAACTAAACACTATTGTTGTACACAGTAAAAAACAAATTCAATAGGATGTTTTGAATAAAAATTAGTGGGATAAAAGAGACTAGAGAACTGTAAATACATGTCTAGATCTCAACCTCATTTACTCTATTTTAGTTCTGTATTATTGGGATTATCACTCGTTAGCACAGATGGGATATTAACAGGTTAGATTAGTGTACATCACAAATAGTCTTAGACTAAAGGATTTAGTTTTTTCATTCACCAGAAGGATATTAAGAAAGGAATTCAGGAAGGAAGAAGAATGAATCTTTGTTGTATTTTGTTGTATTTTTGCAGACAACAGACTAGAACTCTTTGACAGATTAACTAAACATGAGAGTAGAAGACCCCTTTATGAGAGGGGGTATTCCAACAAATGATATTTGATTAGAGATTACACGAAGATGAGAGAACTGAAGGGATGGGAGATTAAATCAAGTATTACAAGAAAAGCAGGGAATTAGCCATCACCTGTGGAAAGAGCCATTTTGTTTCTTTATTTATTTATTTAGCCTTTATTTAACCCGAATAGCCTCTCTGAGATTACTTCAATAATTTTTAAATGATTTAATAGACCAATTTAATCTATTTAATCTATGCAGCAATATTTCATGATCGACTGTGTCAAGCCTTTGATAAAACAGTAAACAGGGAAGTGCAGTAATCACCTTTATCTAGAGATTACACAATATTGTAAAATAGTAAACTAATATATTTATCTTTCATATCAATTCTGTATTTTATTCTTCATATACACATTACAAAAAATTTGTACAAATCTAATCAGCCCCTTTGATCAATGCCAAATATCTTAGTTCTGAAAATCTTTTCAGCTTGCTTTAGGTAGAGTTTCAATTTTCAGTCTCAGTCGGACCTGTACAGAGTGCACCTTCTCCTGAACTCTTGTCCCCGACAGCAGAGCCACTTATTGGCAACTAAATCAAAGATTAAAAGAAATATTTACAAAAGATTTATGAAGTTGCTTGGATATCAGTGAGCACTGATTTTGTTTCCAATTTTCAGTAAAATTGAGTACATTAATAAAAATAACCAAATACGCCAAGCATTTTCTGCAGAGGTGCTTACTGGAAATTTACCCCACGTACTGCCCACAAAAACTGGGCATTCAGCATGCAAAGTTCTGGTATCCGCTTCTCCACTCTTTAGTAGGTTGAACCAAATCCCTGCCGAACCCTGTAGAATAAGTGAAGTGAGAGCCATGTGCCTCATGATCATATTCAAATGTAGAAATGATTACTAGGTTCACTAACACTTTTTTGGTGGAAGTGCAACACCAACATCAGGAAACACAGCTTCAAAATCAAGTTCATCACTCATCTGAGACAGAACAGTCCATTTTTTAATGATATTGAGATAATGAGGAACAGTATGGGTGTAACGTAGAATACACTGAATGTCAGGCCTTACGCGGTGGTGTAGTGACATTGGAGGCAGAACAGAGAGACAGAGTGGTGAGGCCATGAGCTATAATGATATCTTCTGCAGAGCAGAGGGGTAGGGGGATATCCTCAGTGGAACCACGCAGTGGAGTAATGACCTCAGCTGAGTAAGGAAGCAGAGCAACCAAAGTGGAGCAGGGAAGGTGGGAGATGATTTTACCTAGGTTGTGAGCCCCGTCCTCAAAGAATTTCCTGAGGGGGCACCTGGCATTTGAGTGGCTCTGACCCAACTTCCCTTCCCCAGTAGTTCCCACATGAGGCAAATTTTCTCCCCACTACAAAGGTATGACAAAGAGTGGCCTCAAAGTCTGGCTTTAAGCATCCGGCCTGGCAAGTGCAGGCAATCCCAGTTAATCAGCCTGAAGTATTCTGGGTAACTGAGTTCCCCCACATGGCAACTCTTGCTGTGCACTGCTGCTGTCTTCTGCTGACTGTGCGAGGTGTAGCACAGCCTCTTACACCTCACTTGTGCCTTAATACGTCTTAAAATGCTACAAGCAACATAGAATTAAAACAAATGCTTCATTTCTCCATATGTGCCATGATATGGCAATGACAATTCCATGGATACAGCATTCCCTTTTAGCGAAACACAACACGAGTTTTAATGCATTAAAAAGCTCTTTTTGTTGGAAAGAAACAGAATGGTAATGAGTGACACATCATGTGTAAGTGAGTTCTTAAAGAGCCGGACACTGCCAGTACCAGCAGTGTGATCCTGACTCCAAGACAGGAGTCAACATGGGAAAGGCACAAATAATATTGTCTTCATTTTAATTGGACAACAATGCATTCAGTCATGTCTAGAAACTTAACAAATGTTTTCAGTATTTAGGATATATAAAAATGAAGGTATTTTGAAGATCATGATTTCTTTTGCAAACGGATTAGGCTTAGATGGTTTAAGACTTTATTAAAGTTATGAAACTATAATGAATTTTATGCATAGTGGACCAATTGAACTATTTATACAGAGATTTTAAACTATGAAAGGTTTACCTGAAAGGATTTGTTATCATGTGGCTCCCTCTGGTGGACAACATTAGTGTTATGGCCTTCTCTTCTCATTCTCATTGATATAAATGGCTGATATTTTTAAAAAATTGTTGTTGGCACTCAGAGCACCAGAAATCCAGGAAACATGACATGCTTATTCTATGTCTTGTTGTCCATGTATACCACATTTTGTGACGTTTGAATATTGTGTTTAGAAGCCCAATTAGTCATAATGGTCCACACCCAGAATCAGCCTGTATCTCATTTATCTTTGATAAATGAAGTGTGGGAAGAGTTTTACTTTTAAGCAACTTGCACCAGTTTCTACAACCCCTTACATTTTGTGGAGAATTTTGGATACAAACATAACTTTGTGCTCGTGCATCACTGTCGTGCTTCCCTGCTCCACAAACCCCAGTTTGTAAAGTTTAATCTTCTCCGTGGTTTAATATAAAATGTGCCCCTGCCTTAGAGGACTTGGAGGTTGCACACTTTCTTCCTCTGTCACTTGATGATTACTCCTCCGTCTGATGTCTGATGGTGACTGAAGTCCTTTTGGGAATAAAAGGTAACGTTGACGTAAACAGTAAACTGAAGAAAGTCATTGTCGGTGACCCTGGGTATCTGCTAAAGCTAGCGGCATTACATTACATGTGTATGATGTCATGCTCCACTACTGCATTCCATTTGAGATGATATTACCTTTCTAAAATTCATACACTTGACCAGTGATTCTCAACCTTTTGTGCGTTCTGGAACCCTAGCCTATTTTGAACAATCCACAAGGACCCCCTCGCTCCACAACAATTATAGTCATTTATATATATGTTGCTTTATTTTATTAATATTCAACATTAATAATGTTAACATTGGACATTTAAAATTGAATCAAAACATTTCAATGTTTTATTTTTTACATTTTATTGTTGGTGTGACATATAATTTGACTCTTAGAGTTATATTTTGTTTATTTATTTGTTTATCCATCAATGCAACACTTGACCTTCTCTACCACTCAGGTTTTTGCAAATTATCATTTCATTTGTAAATAAATTTAAAGTAAATTCCATCAATGAACGATTGTGATATTTGTGACTGCTCGCAAATAAACAAATTGGTTAATTCTAAAACATCTCATTTGAATGTTTTGATCCTTTTATATATATATATATATATATATATATATATATATATATATATATATATATATATATATATATATATATATATATATATATATATATATATATATCAAACTTTCCCAAGGACCCCCTGCAATTACACCACTGACCACTAGGGGACCCCTATTGCACTAGACGGGAGAGTAGTGCGTAGTGTAAGTACATAGTGTAAGTGTACAGTACTTCATTTAGGACACTACTTTAATATTTACTCTCCGAAGCGTGTTTTCAGTACAGAAGTAATGTAATGAGTAAACGCACCGTGCAGAGCAACTAATCGAAAATGAGATTCGTTTCCAACGATTTTCATAATCGATTATTATCGATTAGTTGTTGCAGCTCTAAATATAATATAACATTTGCAATCACTGTGATGGAGAAAATATGGAATGCAAAGTGCAATCTTTTTTATTGATCTATTTATTTATATCCCTATTCCATTCATTTCTACTGTTTAGTCATCTGGTGGGCGTGGCTGAGTGCGCAGGTGCGTCATTCAAACCGAGCGAGATGACTGTTGAGAATCAGACAGCGCGAGACAGCTCCTTTCAGGTAAATTGAGGTACTTCTGTTGGTTGTATGAATAAAACACTTATCACAATTCTGATTAGTGTAGATTTACTACAGGTGCATTATTATTAGACACAACATCTGGACTGCTTTAGGGTTTATTTATGAAAGTGATCATGAAACAAGTGGCAGTAGTGATGACACTCATTTTGAGCCAGGTCCCTTTCCCCAAGACCAAAAGATTGCCGGACTTTTTATCTTGAAGTTTCATTTCAGAAATGGATTGAATTCATGCCCGAAACAATTCAGTACAAAAACAAGTTCTCTGAAAACACAAAAAAGGGAATACACAATTCTGAAGTGTAGCATCTGGACACGTGATAAATCATCACATTTGGGAAGAAGTGAAAAGCCCCTGCACATTTGTCTTTAAAAGAGCCAAGGTCTATCCATCAGCCACAGAGAAATTCATAGAAATCAGAGGCAACTGTGAGAAATGTCATGGCCACATTCACATAAAATGTGACGGAGAGCCTGAAATGAACCGCCTAATGGTGCTCAAGTGCTTAATTAAAAACTCTGACTCCCTGCACACTGGCTGTTCGAAGCCTGCGATGTCTGGTAACTTGCCTGTGCAGATAGCCAAAGAACTGTGTGAGGAAAGAATGGAACCCTGTTTATGACAACGTGGCAATTTTTCGGAGCACACTTGGTAGTGTGCGGAAGCATCGGCACGTCCCTAATAGCAAGTGCATATAGCTGAAACATTCTGTACTGCTTGCAGAGCAGCAAGATGTCACGGAGGAGAGCGTGTCCAGTTTGTCGGCGTTTCTACACCAACGTGCAGGCTCATCTCGCCCAGATTCATCAGCAGGGTCCAGAGGAACGCGGGCTTCACCTGGCGGCGGCGAGCGGGTGATATGCGGATCCTCTGGACTGCCCGGTGTCTGCATGCAGCAGGAAAGGTTTCCGCCGGCTAGACTGCCACCTGTTCGACCTTCACCAGCTCGCCGGGGACACGGTCAGGAAGTTACTACTCGGCGCCAAAATAAAGCTGCTCAACAACAACTGCAAGCTTTCGGTGAGGCGAAGAAATCTAAAAGTTGCAAATGTTCTCAACTGATCGAAAAAGTAGCAAAACTCTCCGCAGAATTTGAGCGGCTGTCAGCACTAGTAGCCCGGCATGTCCCCGGCCGCCTGCCCAACCCCCCCTTTTTTTTTTCCAGAGCCAATGTTAAGTGTACACGGCTCGGCTTGACAGGCCTCAGAGATGTCCCCAAAGCCACGGCCAACAGCAAGCAGGAGAGGAGACACGTCGAGCACTTCCTTCACTTTGTGGGCCAACACGGACAGTCCCCTGGCAGCCCACCTGAAGTACATTGACAATGTCTCGAGAGTCCTTGAATGGATGAAATCATTGTGCCAGCGGTAGAAGGTCACTACGGCCAAGTTATTTCTGACGCGCGTTTCCAAGTTCCTCCATTAACTCGATGAGAGACTGACCGAGGGCCGAGTTGGCTCCACAAGGTTGTCGAGTCTCCAAAGACTGCTGCAGTGGGAGTGCAGACATCTGTCCGGTCGAGTCGTGCTCCACAGGCAAGGCGTGCGAGCGGAGAAGAGCGTGGGAGTACTTACGGCTCCTGCACGGCAAACTGTCGGACGCTGTCCCTGCTTCGCTGATCTGAAGGCTCGTCCAGCAGACCCGGACATGCTCAACCATTGCATCGGGCTGCTGTGTGCTCACTTCTTTTCGGTCAGCGGACACAGGACCGGAGTCCTGCAGAACCTCACGACTGAGGAGTTTGAGAACCTCGAGAAGGCTGACGGCGGTCTCTTTCTGATCAATGTAAGTAACTTCTGTGTATTTCACTTTTATTTCCAGGGGCTGCTGTGTTGTACATGGGGGTGTTTAATATTTTTCCTTCATTGTCCCTTTCTCCCAGGTGAAGCAGCACAAACCTGCCTCCGCTTTCGGACTCGCTAAGCTGGCCGTCACCAAGCTGGAGCTGAAGTGGCTGAAAGCTTTCTGCCGCCTGAGGAAGCATATGGCGGGATATGAGACTTCTGTGGGGTGGCTTTTCTTTTCTGGCACACAGGCCAGGATTTCTGCGCATGTCGCACAGCCGAAATTTCCTCTTTTTTTTTTTTTTTTTTTAAGTACATGGACGGAGCTCCGGGCAGAGGGCGAAGAGAGCGTCCAGACTCGTGAGCTCCAGACTGATCACTGCTGAATTTTTTCCTCATTGATTTCAATGGTTTATGCGTTCCTAGTCAGGGCAAGCTACTGTTTGTTGCACCTCTTCCATCCTCCTCCACGGTCTGAAGCCAGCTGCAGCCACCTTTTCATCACCGTCACAATCTCAGCACTTGTTGCCCTTGATGTTAACGGGTTCTTTCGGACAGCATCTAATGAACATGAGGCAAAACAGTTGACAACTTCTGCAATTCGAGACACGCTAAAAAGGCTATTTATACTTCTACGTCAGACCTTTGCGTTGCCTGATGTGCACCTCTAAAAAACTGTAATAACGTCTGTGTATGCAGACAACAGTTGTGATTGGTCCTTTGTGCAAACAGAGACCCTCCCCAGGATGATAAATATATCTGCAGTAATTTCATATTCACTGAGAATAAATGTAATGACGCAGATTGCTTGTAGCTTATAATAAAAATGCTGAGGCTTATTACACACTTATTCAAGTTACAGTTAAATAATGAATATGGGCTTAAAGTGCAGTCCCTCATCTTTAATTTAAATGTATTCACATCCACATTGGAGGAATGGTTTAGGAATTACAGCTCTTTAATATGTAGCCCCCTCTTTTTCAAGGGACCAAAAGTAATTGGCCATTTTACTCAAAAGCTGTTTCATGGACAGGTGTGGGCTATTCCTTCTCTATTTCATCAGTTAAGCACAGGGTAGCTGCAGGTATCAGCACTTACATTATTGGAAATTTCTTGACTATGATATTAAAAAGTATTAGATTTGAAGACCTGCACATCACTTCAGTCATGCTACACGATACATCAGCTATAATAGATTGTGTTCATGCATATACATCCATTCCTGGGTTTAAGTAAACTACAGCAGGGTAAACTTCTATAGAGGTAGATGGGAGACCAGAGCAAATATCCTGTTTGCATTACCATTTGCTCCAACAGTGAAAGAAAAATCCAGTATTTCCTTTCCATGACTTTCCAGGAAAGGAGAAATCTAGAGAGATAAGACTTTAAGGACCTGCAGGCAGCCTGTAAGTAGATAAAAGGTCTGGAGTTGATTCCAGGTGTGGCATTCACATTTGGAAGCTGTTGTTGTGAACACACAGCATGCGGTCAAAGGAGCTCTCAATGCAAGTGAAACAGGCCATCCTTAGGCTGTTAAAAAAAAAAAAAAGATCCATCAGAGAGATAGCAGGAACATTAGGAGTGACCAAATCAACAGTTTGGTACAGTCTGAGAAAAAAAGAACACACTGGTGAGCTCTGCAACAGAAAGGCCTGGATGTCCACGGAAAACAAAAGTGGTGGATGATCGTAGGATCCTTTCCATGGTAAAGAAAAACTCCACAACACCAGCCAAGTGAAGAACACTCTCCAGGAGGCAGGCGTATCATTATCCAAGTCTCCAATGAAGAGACGACTTCACAAGAACAAATACAGAGTTCACCACAAGGTGCAAACCATTCATAAGCCTCAAGAACAGAATGGCCAGATTAGATTTTGCCAAAAAAAAACATCTAAACAAGCCAGACCAAGCATTCTTTGGGCAGATGAAACTAAGATCAAACTGTACCAGAATGATTGGAACAGCTCGTGATCCAAAGCATACCTCATCATCTGTAAAACACGGTGGAGGTAGTGTGATGGCATGGGCATGCATGGTTTCCAATGGCACTGGGTCACTAGTATTTATTGGTGATGTGACAGAAGATCAAAGCAAGTGTATGTGAATATATTGTCTGCTCAGATTCAGCCAAATTCAGTGAAATTAATTGGACGGCTCTTCACTTTACAGTTGGACAGTGACCCAAAACATACTGCAAAAGCAACCCAGGAGTTTTTTAAAACAAAGAAGTGGAACATTCTGCAATTGACAAGTCAGTCACCTGATCTCAACCCGATCGAGCATGCATTTCACACGCTGAAGACAAAATTCAAGGCAGAAAGAACCACGAACATACAACACCTGAAGTCAGCTGCAGTAAAGGCCTAGCAGAGCATCACAAAGGAGGAAACCCAGCATTTGGTGATGTCTGTGGGTTCCAGACTTCAAGCAGTCATTGCCTGCAAAGTATTCTTGACAAAGTATTAAAAATGAACATTTTATTTATGATTATGTTCATCTGTCCAATTACATTTGAGCCCCTTAAATAAGGGAACTGTGTATAAAAATGGTTGCAATTCCTAAACGTTTCATATGATATTTTTGTTCAACCCCTTGAATTAAAGCTGAAAGTTGCTGGCCCAAATTTAGCCTATTACCCAAAGACACTTAAAATTCAACATAGAAGCAAATACTCACACCTCTAAACCCAGTTGGAGATAGAAAAAAAAAAAGACACCAGCCGTAAGTGAGAAGAAGCAAGGGTCCAGATTTTATTTCCACCTCACGAGATCCACAATGATGAGAATTCTCAGAAGTGATCTGACACCTGGAGCTCAAGCTCCAGTATTTATACTGTATTTACACAGTAGATAACCAATATATTTTAAAAAGACTATGATTTCAATACCAATAGGGTTAAAAAGAGCTTTAAAAAGAGCTACATTACCATGATGTTTAAAAAAAGGTTTATCAAATTTAACATGATGTTTTGAAAGAGGACTTTCTGACTACCATTAGGATTGAAAGTGGGAGAGAGAGAAAACAATTTTAGAGAGACCTTAGTCTCATGTTGTTATGTGTGTGTGCGTTGGGGCCTTTGTGTGTGTTATGTCTGCACGCCCGCCCTTGACTGTACGAGAGTGTGTGTGTTTCTCAGCCTGCCCTCCTCAGCTCTTATATTTCTCTGTGACTAATAAACCATAGTGTGTTACTCTTAAAGATCTTAAAGTGTGAATCCAACCAGTCCTGTGAATTTTCAATAAAATTACATATTACTCATACTAGGTCTCCCTCGTGTTTATTTCATGTCATTTTTATCCACAACAAAGTCTGCAGTTCAATTGCATCTCAGTTGTTTCATTTCAAATCCATTGTGGTGGCATACAGCGCCAAAATTATCCAAATAGTGTCACCGTCCAAATACTTGCTAGTTTTGGCCTACACCAAATTACTGGCACTGACTACAGGTGGCTGTAGAGGTCTTTCCACAGAAAGGTGTTTCTTGGAACCCAGATCTTGAAGGCTCTTGTGGAGCTGGTGAGGTTAAAAAAAAAAAAAAATGAATGTTGATTTATTTGTGATAAAATAGTTTTTAAAATAAATGTGTATTGCAATTTTTTAAAATTGTTTTTCAGGTTAGGGCACCCGAGCCAGCTAGTTAAGGTTTTTAGGACATGATATGTGTCATTTGTTCCAAATCCATGTCCGTGTCACATGTCTTAGATGTACGACCGATCAGTTTGCCTTGTAGCTTTTAAACACAACTATACACCAGCATGCACCAAAGTCTCGTTCAGCCGCATTTGTGAAATCCGTAGCCCAGCGGCCCCAAAATGCAACTACCTTCCTTTACAACTATTCTATACGTTTTTCCCTGTCAACAATCATAAACTATAGAAAATCCAAAAGAGTTCACAAATTTTCAAGCACCACAGATACTGCTGACAAACTGAGACATACTTACTGACAATAACTTCAGGAGTAGGGGTCTGAGGAGTCCTTTGGTATCCGTGTAATAGACTCTATTGAAGCTGTTGTGGGTTTGGACGTTAAAATATCACATCAAATACATTAAATATCACACTAATTTTGACAATATGAATTTTTCAAATCTTTTGAATCAATACAACATCAATAAAACCTAACATTGATCGACAGCTTCTATTGCCCAGTGTCATAGTGCCACAAAGACTTCTGGGATTTTCAAACTTGTGCACAGCTCACTATCCAATGCATCCTCAATATCAAGAATAATACATCTGGGAATTTTTATGTCCTCTGTATTTGCGTTCTTGAGCAGTGGACTTGAACTTCGGCAGCGGATGATGACGTTAAAGGAGTCCACAAGGACACAAAGGCTACATTCACACTGCAAGCCTCATTGCTCAATTCTAATTTTTAAAATGTGGCCAATGTCAGATTTCAGCATGAACTGATCATGGTCTTAAACTGACCCGTATGCGCACAAAAAACAAACAAACAAACAAAAAAACACGTCACCACAGCACGCTGTCACATGTAAACATGGAGGCCACTGAAGTCATTTACAGAGTTGGGCCATGTTCAGCTGCAGTGTGATACAGAACAACACACACACGACCCAGCTACTTAAGGTCTTCAAAGACTATCTGTTTCTCAATGTGTTGTTCTGTATCACACTGCAGCTGAACATGGCCCAACTCTGTAAATGGCGTGGTTACTGGTCAGCATTTCTGTAAAGGATATTGAAGTCCCCTCTGTGGGTCGATCAAAATGATAGACTGGTGGAGGAGCAGGAAGACCTGTGGAATCTTGCTGTAAAGCATCATCTTCCTCAGAGTCCATCAAAGAGGAGCTCAAATGTCGAGTGCTTGGCCTTTAAAAGTCTTTTTTAAATGAAGTCATTTGTGACACTTCAATGCACTTAGCAAATTATACAATGTTGAAGCCACTTTACTACAAGAAAGCAGAAAACATATTACAAAAAATTTTACACCTACATTTTGCGCCTGGCATTTTTTTGGGCTGGCTCTTCTGCATCTGACTCATAGCTGCCTGTTCAATAAAAAAACAAAGATTAATAAAACTTAAATTGCTATAAACATTCCTAAGAATACATGGATCAGAGACATCCAACATTCCAGTGGTGAACACCTCTCTAATGTCCCAAGACACTTAGTCTAATTTCATGTCTAAATGACTTTAAAAATGCATGAATTAAATAACTGAAAAATGAATTATTTTGATGAGGCAGTGCTGTATGTTATTCTCAATTACATTACCACTTTATGTGCAGTAAAGGCACTGCAACAAATTGGCCTTGATATGGTAGCCTCACATACTTCATCACATTTCCATTCAATTCAATCATTTCAGGCTAGATGAGAGATTATCTACTAAATAGACCCCCATCTGAATTGAGTTTATGGGATAGTGAAAGAAAGGTTCCATTTTCTCACATTCTCTGTAGATTACATACACCTTCTCCTGACATTGAAGAATATTCATTACTACACCAATGCAGCCTCCAATTCTGACACAGTTATCTCCCATAGTTGAGAGATTATGATCCATAATGAACTTTTTCACAATATCTGTTGTTACCCAGATGAGGATGGGTTCCCTTCTGAGTCGGGTTCCTCTCAAGGTTTCTTCCTCTTAAAACATCTTAGGGAGTTTTTCCTTGCCACCGTCGCCACTCAGTGGCTTGCTCAGTTGGGATAAATTCACACCTTTAATATCTGTATACCGTGTTGATATTTCTGTAAAGCTGCTTTGAGACAATGTCTATTGTAAAAAGCGCTATACAAATAAAATTGAATTGAAATTGAATTGAATTAACTCTAGTGCTACCTAGAACAACCTCCTGGAACTGCTCAACTTTATTAAAATCTGGTGGAATTGGGCCATTTTCATGTTGTGTTTTCAAGACAATTTTCGTATCCAAATGTTCAGCATTTAGCAAGAGTTCTTGAGGTGGATCCAATACTATCAGACGGTGCCACAGCATCGAGGCAGCCAAGTTGTTTATCACTAGGACCCTGCTCCTATAGGACAGCTGTGATTGAATCCATCTCCATCTATTTAGCTTTTCTAGAACCTTATTGGTCAATCCATCCCAGTTCTTCTGCATATATCGATCTGTGCCAAAGAAGATCCCAAGTATTCTCAGTCCCTCCATGAACACTCCTATGGGAGGTGAGGTATATTTTCCTCCTGCCATTGACCTAGAAGTAAGGCATCAGTTTTGTTCCAGTTTACACGTGCAGATGATGCACTCTGAAAGACATCCAGGCCAGAAAACACGTGACTGATGTCATCCTCGGACCTGATTATCACCGTCAGATCATCAGCATATGCTGTGACCTTGACTGTGGTCACATCAGATAAGTCAGGGCTTAACACTGAAAACCCTTGCAGATTTTCTCGCAGGTGTCTTAGCAGGGGCTCAATGGGATGAGTGTACAGCAGACCGGACAGGCTACAGCCTTGTGGAACACCTCTGTGCACGGAAAAGTTCTTGTTAGTGTTCCGTTTATTTTCGGCATACTGTACACATCAGTGTACAGCAGCCTAATCCATGAGATGAAGCGTCCACCAATGCCCAAAGCTGTTAGGGTCTTAAAAAGATAACCATGATCCACTCTGTCAAAAGCCTTCTCTTGACCTAGTGACACTAGTCCCATCTCTACCTTATATAGCTCTGTGAGGTGCAACAGGTCTCGCACCAGAAAAAGGTTGCTGAAGATTGAGCGTTCTGGGATGCAGTATGACTGGTCATCATGTAGTATTGTGGCTAAAAATCTTTTAAGGCGGTTTGTTAATGCCTTTGAAAAGATTTTATAATCTGTCCCAAGGAGGGAGACAGGATGCCAGTTCTTTAAGCTACCAAGGTCTCCTTTTTTGGGTAACAGGGTAATTACAGCTCTCCTACAGCTGAGGGGTAAGACTTTTGTTTCCATACATCTGAGTATGACAAAGTGCAGGTCTGGGCCAATCAAGGACCAGAATGTTTTATAAAATTCGGAGGTCAATCCATCCAGCCCCGGTGACTTTCTGTTTGACAGTTGTTGAGCAGCTGTACTGAGCTCTTCTAACAACAGTGATTTTTCAAGTTCGTTTCTCTCACACTCGCTCAGCTGTGGTAGTCCATTCAGAAGTTCTTCAGTTGCTTCAGGATCACATGGTTGACTATTGTACAGTTCCTCATAAAAAGATAGCGCTTGTTGAAGTTGAGGACGAGGTTCTCAAAAATAAAGAAGTTGAGGAAGTTTAGGAAGAGCCTTTCAAGCCTGAAGAAGTTTAGGAAGAGTCTCTCAAGACCAAAGTGTCATGATTCCCCCTTGAAGCAGCGTGCTCTAAGCGCGAATGCGCGAGCACCTGCTTTTCCGTTGTTGACCGTAGTGACATCTGGACACGTGTGTTTTGTTAATGTTTCTGTCATGTCTCCTCCCTGTTCTGTCATTGGCTGGGATTTCACATGGGTCTGTATTTCTCTCAGTTGCTAGCGGTTTAGACGCTGATCATGTCCACATATATACCGCGCACCTCCCAGCACACAACGCGAGAGAGTATCATAGAGTTAGTTTAGTTTGTATCGTAGGCATAGTCACGTTCCATTTTTAAAGTTAGTTCGCGCTGGATTATCCACTTCCAGTTCCTCGTCATAGTTCATTTCTCGTTTTGTTTATCGACCCTGTTTTCCTTGACCAAGACCTAGATTCCAGCCTTGCCCAGTGTATGCCTGTTTGCCAATCGCCTGACCTCTTGCATGTTTGCGGATTACGTTTTGGATCAAGTTTTGGATTTGTCTGCCTGTCACTCTTTCAAATAAACAACTGTTCATCCTGCACTTGCATCCGTCCTATCTCCGCTCCGTCACAATACGTGACACAAAGAAGGTGAGGAAGAGTTTCTCAAGACTTAAGAAGTTGAACTGAAAGGAAGTGTCTCAGGTCTGAGGAAGTTGAAGGAGAGGTTTAAAAAATAAGGAACTGGAGGAACTGGTTCTCAAAACTGAGGAAGTTCAAGAAGAACCTTTCAAGCCTGGGGAAGAAAAGGAAGAGTCTCTCAAGACCAAGGAAGGTGAGGAAGATTGCTACAAGTCTGAAGAAGTTGAGGAAGAGCCTCTCAAGAGTAGAAAGTTGATGAAGATCTTTTCAAGCCTGAGGAATATCCCTGGGGATATAGCCTGGGGAAAGTCTGAAGGGGAAACTAAATCAGAAAAAATAAAAATCCAGAAATGAATGGCAAAAATAAGTAAAAATAAAATGAATGAGGAGCATCAACATGAAGCAGGAATGTCTGATGCCTGAGGAACTTCAGTAAAAGCTTTCGAAATCAAGGAATTTCAATCAATATCCGAGAACCAAGAGAAAGCCAAAGAGGTAGAAATCTGGGAGCTGATGTCAGTGGAGTCTCAGTCTGGCTCTCAAACACACTTTCACAGCTTTTCCTCCTCTCTAGCATCTGTACCGTCAGCAGTGTCTCCTACTTTCTGATCTTCTGTCTTGCAGGAGCCACTGTGCATTCGTTACTCAGCCTGACTAAGTTGTTTGGTCTGATGGTTGATGTGTGATAGATGCCGTGCTAATTAAAGCGGTTTGCCGACATGGTCAATGAACACGTCTTGTGTGCAATCTTCTCTTCTCTCCACTTGGGCAGGAAAACCATCCATGAGCTGCAGTAAAATGTAGTCTTAGTGTTTGTTGATACAGTGGGGGTCATGATGTCTGAGTCCAGCAGCAAGAATTGACCATTTTACTCAACTGGCTAGGTTGGTACACCTGCTGAATAAGATGTTCTGATTGGCTGAAAGCCACCAGATGGTGGAAAACCTGGTGCTATAAACAAACTGAGTGAATTAGGAGTTTCTCAAACTCCTAATTCACTCAGTTTGTGAAAAAAAGAAGGATTTTCCAGTGCCGGATGGACCACATTGTCTCATCTCAAAAGTCAGAGGCACTGGAAGCAGAAAGCAGGAAGCACGTGAGAGCAATTAGCCCTGCTCTCTGCCCGGACGAGTTCCACGGGGCCACGGCATCCACTTAAAGAAATACACTCCGGTATGGAGATGGAGGAGCACCGCGATGAGAAGTACTGAGCCTAGACAAGCCAAGACTCGCTGCAGACTGCACGCACATGGCGTATCTGTGTTTATTCCAGCTGAAGCTAACAGGAAGTTAAGATCACGGTGTGATGTCGAATCATTTACTGCAGCAGCAGCTCGGACAGCTCTAAATTCAGATTTCATCTCAAGGATCGGATCGCAATCTCATAAGATTTGGATGAAGCCACGCGAGAGCCCGAGAATATTACATAAATGAAGAATTCTGATTGATTTGAACTTTTACAGAAGTATGGGAGACTTGGAGATGTTCAAGGCAGTATGGTGTTATGAGAACTTTGTTTTACACCAGCATTAGCTGATAATGTTCTTAACAACTATCCGGTGTTGCGCTGACTTATTTGTTTTATTTATTTATGGTTTTTCTTTTTAATGCTCCTTTAAATATTTATTTATTGAGTCACCTTTGATCTTAATGTGTATAGTGTGACGTTTGAAAAATAAAAGATTGTAAAAAGTCAAAAAAGTCTCTCTTTCACTCTCTGTCTCTCTCTCTCGCTCTCTCTGTCTCTATCGCTCTCTCTTTCTTCCTCTCTCGCTCTGTTTCACTCTGTTTTCGCAAACTCTATCGTTTTATGAAGAATTATATATTGCACAACCCTGTGACCTTGGAGCAATTAATCAGCTTTCAAGATGGACTGCCGCATCTTGGACATGAAGATAAAGCTGAGCTGGAGAAACCTTTGTCCTGTCAGGAGTTAACGGAAGCTGTCCAGCAGCAATCTTCGGGAAAATCACCAGGATTGACTTCTGAAATTTATAAAGCCTTCTGGTCCCTCATTGGTCAGGATTTGTATGAGGTGTTTCTCGAAAGCTTTGAGTCAAATATCCTACCCCTCCATTGTAGAAGAGCTGTAGTGACTCTTTTACCCAAGAAAAGAGATCTTGGTATATTGAAGAACTGGTGACCAGTCTCTCTTTTAGGAACTGATTATAACATATTGTCTAAAACTCTGACAAATCCTCTTAAAAAATCTATAGCATCCATCATCCATGAAGATCAGTCCTACTGTGTAGCCTAGCGATCTATGTTTGACAATCTTTTTTTTTTTGTGCGGGACTTGGTGTACTTAACGGAACTGCATAAATTAGATCTTGGTCTTGTGTGTTTGGACCAAGAAAAAGCCTTTGATAAAGTTGACCATGAATACCTGTTCAAAATACTTGAAAGCTTTGGCTTTGGGAATCAGTTTATTTCATGGATAAGGCTTCTTTATAAAGATGTCTATAGTATGCTGAAAATAAATGAAATTTTGACCAGACCTTTTTCTGTAGGTAGAGGTGTGACACAAGGGTGTAGTTTGTCTGGTCTCTTGTACACGATTTCCATTGAGTCAATGTTGAGGATGCTGAGAGAGAAGCTGCAAGGATTTACTCTTCCAACATCTCACCTTTCAAACACACCAGTGGTGAAACTCACCTCGTATACAGATGACATCCCAGTGATCATTAGATCTGAAGATGATGTTAAACATCTTACCTCATGCCTCAACATCTTTTAGAGTGCTTCTTCCGCACGGATCAATTGGGGAAAAACTGACACTTTATTGTTAGGCCATTGGTCACACCAAAATCCACCCCAGCTTCCACATCAGCGCCCTTGGAATAAAGAGGGGGTTAAGATACTGGGGCTGTTCTTTGGGACTGAACAACACATGAACAAGAATTGGGAAGGACTTGTAGAAAAAGTGACAGGCAAGCTCCAGAGATGGAAGTGAATTCAAGCCCAGCTTTCCTACAGAGGCAGGGTGCTGGTGTTGAATAATCTAGCCAGCTCAATGCTGTGGCATCGTCTAACCGTGTTGGACCCTCAGAAAGAGCTTTTGTCACAACTTCAAAAAGCCTTTGTAGACTTCGTTTGGGGTGGTCATCATTGGCTTCCCCTGGGGGTACTGTGTCTGCCTACAATCGATGGCGGTCAGGGATTAATTAATTTAGCCTCTAAGGTGAAATCTGAAATTTCTAACTTTGTTTTAGCTGGGACAACTAAAGTTGGAAACCTATTTGACTTGTCGAATAGAGAGTGTTTTTCAGTACAGAATCTAACTAGAAAGATTACTGGTAGATCAGAGAGAATAGTCGGGAACATATTAAAGGATTTGAAAACATCTTTTCCTACATCTTTGTGGGATTATATAACCGAGTTTAAGTCCGGCGGTAACACAAAGGTCTTTTTTCCAGAAGTGTACTTAACTCCAGAGGTAGCTCAAATTAACAATGGAGACAATGTAAACATTTTGTTATCTTTTAAAGGCTTGCAAAGTCTTCCGTTTTCCATGGTGAACAAACAAAATGCATATATTTCCTGTGTAAAGTCCGACTTTGTCAGACATCTAAGGGGGAGGAGGCATACAGAATGGAGGACTCATTTCTTGACGTCGGGAGATAATGAACCTTCATGGCAGTTATTGTATAAAAACCCTCTACCAAAAAGGTCTGGTGACTTACAGTGGCGGATTTTACATTGTGCATTACCAACAAAAGTGTTTTTGTTTAAATGTAAATATGCATCGTCTCCACTGTGTACTTTGTGTGATGAACTGGATACTGTGTTTCATGTCTTTTGTGAATGTTGTAAATTATCTCCGCTCTTAAATCTATTGGATACAATGTTTCATAGTTTGGCGATCATTTTCTCGAAAACAGGGTTTATTTATGGGGGTAGATATTCTTGCCACAGGCAGGAAATCTGTACCTATTCAAATTTTTTGGTCGGTCAAGCAAAATTAGCCATTTGGAAGGCTTACAAAATGGGATTGGAAGGGAAAGAAGTAAACATGGTTAAATTATTTAAGGCCTTGGTTGAGTCTAGGATTAGATTAAAGTATGAATTTTACCAAATGAATGGTGATCTTCCGATGTTTGAGAAGAAATGGTGTGTAAACAAAGGGGTGACTTATAAGAGGCGAGAATCTCTTTTTCAATTGGTAATGGTCGTTAAAACAATGTGTTCTGTATGTTAAGGTTTTTTAAATTGTAAAATAAATTATATTTTAAAAGTCAAAGTCTCTCTCTTTCTTCTCTCTCTCCCCACAGATGTGTCGTTATCTCTAGCATCCCTGCTGGTGCCTCTACAAATTACACCTGCAACATGAGGGGTCGTCATGTGAACATCATCATTCCCAATGTTATCCAGGCTCTCACGCTCTGTGAAGTGGAAGTCTATGGGGTTCCAGGTTACACTTTTATATCCAGTTCACAATTTCATATACATTTGAAGTCAAATGAAGTTTTACAACAGCTGCTAAATATCAATACTGTTAATTTTTTTTAGTGCCTGTTACTAAGAGGGCATTTCTGAGATTGAAGTTTAACAGCAGTGAGGATCTTATGAACCCTTCTGTGAGGGACAAAATTTGTGTTTATGACATGTATGGTAGATACATACATACACAAATAAACAAATAAATAATAGTACTTTATCATCATAGATGATATCTGCCAATGTCCAGCCTTCAGTGCGTCAGATCTGTTGGACTAAGGAACCAGAGGTGGAAAATTAAACTTAAAAAACGGTAGGAAATATCACTACTACTACTGCAATAATAATAATACAACTACTTCTACTGCTAATAATAATAGTAATATAGCCATAAGAGGCAATCTGTGGGGTCCAAACACTCCCTGCGTATAGCACCCCCAGTGGCCAGTTCTTGTCAAGATTCATAGAACAATAAAGAGACCATATGTGAACTTTCTTACGTATATCACATTTTGTGATGATAACTCAATGCTAGTTGTGTAACCTACCTGCTGAAAGCTGACTGGCAGAAGGCAGACATTTTTTGAAGTAATTCAGTTACTGATTAGCAGAAAGCTCACTGCAAATTCTGCTCAACTGGAATTTTGGTTCCTGAGAAACAGCTATTTGAACTTAACGCTGACCGTTATGAACATGAACAGCAGCCCCAGGTAGCCAATTTGAGCGAGATTGCATCGGATACTAGGAGGTCCATCCCTGAACTTTCTATTCAAGTTTTGTGGCAATAGCTTAATGGGAAACTTTTCAGTTATCTGATTTTCTGATCAGACTTATAATTCCTCATAAACAGCTATCTGATCTTAGCTCTGCTCCCTTTGTATGACCAAATTTGCCACATAGCAAAAAATGCTTTTAACATTTGCCAACTAGTCCTAGGATGTTTGGCCTAGATTCAGAAATTTGGTGACAATCCTCAATAATTAATTTTTGGTGTGATGCTCAATAATTATCAAAAACATGTTGACATTTGTAAACACCAACATCTCACTTTCCTGGATAAAGAAAGGGAGTACTACAACCACAATTCCAAAAAAGTTGGGACGTTGTGAAAAATGTAAATAAAAACAGAATGCAATGATTTGCAATCTCATAAACCCATATGATAGAACATAAAAAACAAATCAAATGTGTAAACTGAGGAAATGTAGCATTTAAAGGAAAAAAAATAGGTAACTTTGAATTTATGGGCTTTATATAACTATCAATTTATTGATAGTTCCATGAAATTTGCAGAAAATCAGTTTACTGTTACTTATTTATTAATTCATTGATTTATTTCTTTTACCTGAGTGATATTACAGTCAAGAATTTTGTCATTCTGACTTACAGGTGGCAGAAATATATCTGAAACAAGAAGAAGAAGAAGCGGAAGAAGAAGAAGTGTTCAAAGAACAAAAAGAAAAAAAACATCAAATGTGTGAGGTTTGGGTGTAGCACTTAAATACTAGCTAACTGATGTTATAGGTTTATTAATTAGAAGTACTAGAAATTTTTCAGTTTGCTTGTTTGGGAAATGTAGCTATGAAAAATTATTACCACAGGGTTTGTACAAGGTGCTTGAATTTGGCATTTGGAAATTTAAGTACTGGAAAACCTTGAAAATAGCCATTTTTTATGTAACAGTGGTTAAAAAGTGCTTGAATGATAAAAAGTCAATAAATAAAAAATAACAATTTTCAAAAGAACACGAATACAATCCTTTCACTCAAAATATGACTCCCCGCTGCAGCCCCTCCTCCTCCTGCCGTTCACTCATTCATTTTAACAGGGACAGCTTCGGTCCACTTCTCAGACCCCTTTAGCAACTTTTTTTTTTTTTTTTTTTTAAAGCATCTAGCAATATATCTATCGATTTTTTGGACAAACCTTAGCTACTTTCTGTAGAAGATAATGGCCAGTACTGCCCGGCGAGTGCGAGGTCCTGCTTTCAGAAACAGAAAAAATATGTAAATGAGAACAGCTTTATTGGGAATTCGGCTGTATTAAAATTCAGCATGTGAGCACAGAGAGTAGGATGTAATAAAGGGCTGACACTAGGCAGAGTGAAAATACGATGTAATGGTGAAATTATGGTGAAAATGAAGCAATGACTGGGAAATACAAATTTAGTCCATCATGGCTGGGAAAAGGAGCTATATAAAAATGGTTGTTTTAAAAAAAATTATTATTATTAAGATTTTTTTTGGAAATGAAGGATATGTTTCAATGACATCTCTTGTATAGTCCTTGAAAACAAAACAAAACAAAACAGTGCTTGAAAAGTCCTTGAAAATCCTGGAATTTCATTATGAAGCATCTGTACAGACCCTGTTATATGTACTATGTGATTGATGTATTAAACATGCCTCTTGATTTCTGGGTTTAGCATAGTTATACCTCGGTTTGAGTTTAAAACAATAGCTATATTTTCTGGTAGAATAATGCTAGTTAAGTTTCTCTCCCAAATATTATTGAGTAGATAAAGTATATTCAGTAGCTTTTCTGGGATAGTGAGAATTTAGGTTAATATAGTAGAAAACAAAACACTCAGATTATCCTGGTTGTAAGAACTGCTCATTCATCAGTACACCTTTACAGTTTTCACTGCAGATATATCATCAGCTTTATTGAACAATACTCAGAATCCTTGTCACCTCCCAGCCAATCAGTCATGATGAATTTTTGTATGGTTGGAAGCATGTTTAAAACACAGAAAGTGCCGAGATCATGTAAGAATGAGGTTTTACTCACTGGCATATATGTGTTCACTTTAAACTTTGTTCCTTCCCTTAAACACTTACCTGCTTGAGAATTTCCAGTGTTTGTAGAATGATGATTCTCAGTACAGCACATTACCAAATATTAATGGGCTTTAAATTTATTTATTTATTTGTGACAATTATGGGATTTTCTAATTTGTTTAATATGTGAACTTTTTTTTATTATGGCTCATCAAGGTTCAGAGCATTCCATTCTCTTAAATCAACATTTCCCATTGTTAGTATCAGAATCTTATTTAACATGCAACATATTCAATAATCTGTAACTAAGACTCAATAAAGAAATTCTGATTACACAGTGTCCAGAATGTCTCTGAAACACTTCAGCCTATGATTAGCCACGGATTCCTGAGAGGACACTGTAGCAGTCTCTGAGGATTTCTTCTTATCACTCCACTGTTTAAAAAAACAACAACAAACCACTAAATACTGGATTCTTCTTCTTTTAATTTGATTGTCAGTGCTCAACTCAAACCAACAGCAGTATTATTAATAATATCAGGGATGATTGTGTCTAAAATCAACCACTGATTATATCCCACTTATTTGTTTCTAGATAGTATGATTTATTTAGCCAATTCTAAACTCACCTCTCCATTTGTGTAACTGGATACTCAGGATAATGAAATTTCGCTCTGGTTTCCATCCACCCACCCTTTCATTTTCTATATCTCCTATCATACAGGGTCGCACGGAACCTTGAGCCTATCCCAGAGATCATAGGGCACAGGACAGGGTACACCCTGGACAGGGTACCAGTCCATCGCAAGGCACACTCACATACACATTCACACACCCATTCATACACTACAGACACTTTGGACATGCCAATCAGCCTACCGTGCATGTCCTTGGACAGGGGGAGCAGCACAGGGAGAACACGCAAACTACGCACACACAGGGTTGTGGTGGGAATCAAACCCCCAACCCTGGAGGTGGGAGGCAAACGTGCTTAGCACTAAGCCATATGCGCCCCATTCTGGTCTCTTTAATTTAATAAAAAATGTGACACACAGAATAGCACAATGTGCTATCAAATAAATAGTGGGTGACTGTTTTCTTTATAGTGTATATGCACTGTGAATGACTTCTTATTTAAAAACATAAATGTAACTGACATGCGGCTTTATTAAATCATAGCAACTTGAGCACCTGCCTAGCCCTACTCTGAATATGAGGAACTTTCCTACACAAATATTGACGTAACTATTCACCCATTCTCACACCAATGGTAGCAGAGCTACCAAGCAAGGTGCTAACTTGACATCAGGAGCAACTTGGGGTTCAGTGTCTTGCCCAAGGACACTTCAAGTCATGTGGGCCAGGAATCGAAGCGCCAACCCTACAATTAGACAACCTGCTCTACCACCTGAGCCACAGCCACCAACTAGATAACTAGATGTTTAAGTCAGCCTATCCCATTCCTTCATTTTTTTGTTACATATAGATGTCTCTTAAGTGTTTCCTACATGTACCTTTTTTAAATTGGCATGTCTACCAATATGTAAGCCAATGCATATGTTTTACACTACTAATACAAAATGTCCCAGTGAGGCCTTCCACACCCGTCAAAATATTGCCATCTCACTGTGACAGAAAAAAATATAACAATGATGCTTTAGAATTAGATAAATTAAGTTTCTGCAAAATATTAATTGAACTATTCATTTAGAACTCAAAATGTACATTAATGGCTTTAGTAATGACCACTGTGAATCCCATGTAGCACACTAACCCTAATGTGTATGACCGCATGAACTATGTTGCAATAATAATAATGATGATGATTATGATGATTATTATTATTGTCAAATAATCACTTCACTGGACAGGAGTGTGATGTAACGACACAGGACAGTTAGCAGGAAGTAAGCGCAGGAGCGCCGTCTTTATTGATAAACAAACTAACAGAACCCAAGAAACGCGGTCTACGCTGAACAGGACTAGCTGGATCAACCATGGAACTACAGTCTAGGCATTACTCGAAAACAGAACATGGAACTGAGACCGCTAGCATGCTACACGCATTCTAACACAGCGCTAAAGCTATACTCCTGAAACACTACTAACGTTACAAACTATAATACTGCGCGAAGTGCGCAGCCGCACGAGGGGTTTAAATAACCAACATAATTAAACTAAAGCATAGACACCTGGAGAAATAAAGACACACCCTCGAACATAAGCCAATACCTGGACAGGAAGTAAATCAAAACAAACGAGCCGCGCGTGTCCATCTGTCAGAGTCTCGTGCACGCGCGCTCTGCAGCAGTCTTTGCGCTTCGACGCAGCAGCGCCATCCACCGGCGGAAGCGTAACAGATGTAAAAACAGACTTAAAAACATTGAGTCATTTAAAACAGGTCAACTGTTTTCTATTATACAAGCAGCGTGTGTGTGTTCTGTTTCATTTTCTTTTCAGGGATAAACACACTGGAGGATTTTTTGTTGATCTGGCACAAAATTAAAAGGAACTAAATTACATTAAAAAGGGGGAAACTTTGGGTACCAAGGTTATAAGTTATAAACTAGGGAACATTGAGTGAGAGAGAGAGAGAGAGAGAGAGAGAGAGAGAGAGAGAGAGAGAGAGAGAGAGAGAGAGAGAATTGGCATGTGGTCTGCGCCTCTGTAGCACCGCTGTTCTACAGTAAGTGCTGAGGGAGAGACCTGAATGTCGGGCTGCCAGATAGCTTCATTTCAACTATTACTATTAACTGGATGGGGTGGGGTTAATATTTGACTAGTGCATAAATTACACCTAATACGTCTAGGTCACTAGTTACTATTAGCTGTAATTTAATCAAAAAAGAGAGCCTAGTATGTTTATTAGAAACCAACCAAAATCACTCCAAGAGTGAGACATGTAAAAGTCCCTGAGGTTACAAAGGAACCCAGGGTAACTTCTAAGCAAACAAAGGCCTCTCTCACATTGGCTAATGTTAATGTTCATGAGTTCACCATCAGGAGAACACTGAACAACAATGGAGTGAATTACAGTGTTACAAGGAGAAAACCACTGCTCTCCAAAAAGAACATTGCGGTCCATCTGCAGTTTGCTAATGATTACGTGGAAAAGTCTTTTGGAAAAATGTTTTGTGTGGAAAAATATAACCTTTTGGTTTAAATAAGAAGTGTTATGTTTGGAGAAAGCAAACACTACATTCCAGCATAAGAACCTTACTTATAAGAACCTTTCAATAATGGATGGAACAATGAATTCTGAATTATAACAGTGAATTCTAAAGGAAAGTTTCAGGACATCTGTCTGTGAACTGAATCTCAAGAGAAAGTGGGTCATGCAGCAGGCCAACAACCCTAAGCACAAAAAGCACATAATGGTCCACCAAAGTATGGTTAAAAGAGAATAAAATTCATGTTTCAGAATTTGCCAAGTCAATGTCCTGACTTTAATCCAATAGAAATGTTGTGGAAGGACCTCAAGCAAGCAGTTCATGTGAGGAAAATCACCAGCATTCCAGAGTTGAAGCTGTTCTGTACTGAGAAACGAGCTAAAATTCTTACAAGCCGATGTGCAGGACTGATCAACAGTAAAAACAGGGAAAATGTTTAGTTTCGGTTATTTCTGACCAAGGGATTCACACCATATGCTGAAAGCAAAGGTTCACATAGGATCACATAATAGAAAGAAAACATTCTACACACCGTTATACCACCAGAAGCAGTCTGGACTGTTGACACAAGGCAGGTTCAAGCTGCTGATGCCAATGTCTGACCCTATCATCTACATGTCACAACAGAAATCAAGATTCATCAAATCAGGCAATGTTTTTCCATGCTTCAACTGTCCAGTTCCAGTGAGTCCACGCCCACTCTAGCCTCAGGTTCCTGTTCTTGGCTCACAGACAGGAGTGGAATTAATATGGTTGTAGCTTATCCACCTCATTTGGTTAGACGTATTGTATGTTGCAAGAGGGTTTTCTGCTCCCACACTTGTAAAGAATTATCATTACCATAGCCTTTCTGTCAGCTCGAACCAGTCTGTCCATTCTCCTCTGTCCTCTCTCATCAACAAGGTGTTTGTTTTTCTCCATCATTCTGTGTAAACTCAAGAGATTGCTGTCTGTGAAAATCCCAGATCAGCCTCTAAAATTCTCAAACCAGCTCGTCTGGCACCAACATTCATACCATCATCACTGAGATCACTGAGATTCTGATGTTTGCTGTGAACATTAACTGAAGCTTACTGAAATACTTACCTGTATCTGCATGATTTTATGCATTGCGCAGCTGCCACACGAATTAGTTAAGTTCTTTTTCAAACACATCCTGCAGAAGCAAATAAGATCGGCACTCCAGCTGCTTTGACTAGCCTAATGCAAAATGTATTCAAAATACTATTTTTCCTAAAACAGATCATTAAGAACTCCAAAACACCTGAAAGTGGATTCAAGGCACTGTATACAGTGTTACCACCACTGAAATCACCGTTTAATTACATATGCTTCAACAGTTAAAATATATCATAAATAAAAAAAATACAGTATTATTATTATTATTATTATTATTATTATTATAATTATTATTATTATTATTATTATTATTAATAATAATAATAATAATAATAATAATAATAACAATAATAATAATGATGATGATAATGATAATAATAATAATAATAATAATAATAATAATAATAATAATAATAATAATAATATGTGTAATTTATATAGCTCCTTACTCATAACCTGTGTCGTTTTACAATTACAATGTCTCAACAAAACATGGAACATGCGGTAGACTAGATTTGAGAAAAAATATGATTTATAGTTTACAAAGAAATATTAAATTTCTCATCAAAACACGATTTCACTGCTTATGCTAAGCTTAATTTACACAAGTTTCTAATTACAAGATTGATTTATATAAAGTGAGCATGATCAATTCATGTAGTATTAATGTAAACCCATTACATTATGAAATCTTGTGGGGATGTTGGCACTGACAGGTACTTTAACTATAGTATTTAAATTAACATGATTCAAAGGTGTGTGATAGAATAGCACAGTGTTTTAATAAATTCAATGCTAATGAATATTAGGTGCTATTATTAATGAATATTATCCTGGTGTCTACTATTTTTTGAGAACAGTTTCATATTGAAATACAATGAATCTGCACATTTTAACAGTTCAAATGGAGAAGTTATTAATGTTTTGTCACAGTAATGATTCTGTGTCTCATTGCCAAAAATGAAAAGCTCTTAACTCTGAAAGTCAATTAAACAATGTTTGAAGGAGAATCTATTATAAATGCATCATCAGATGACTAAAGGGAATGCTGGATGATCCGTCACATCAGTTTTAGCCTGACATTTTTGCTTTTGCGTCACACATTTGTACAACAGTTTTTATGAATCAGACATTGATTGATTCATAAATCAATTATCTCGCTGGATAAAACCTATACCTATATTATATATGTATATATTTATGTATGTATAAAATGTAAATGGAAGGTTTTTGCTTCATGTTTTTTTAAACTTTGCTGTAGACTGTCGTTTGAGTCAAACTTATTTGCATTTGAAGAACACAAAGTGCATTTGCCTTTTAAATAAACTAAATAACCATTTAGTGATACACCAAGTGGACAGCTCAGAATTTAAAGGGTCAAAGAAATGACTTTCTGATCTATGTCGAAGAAGGTAAGAAATTCTGATTTCAAGTATCAAACAGATTTCAAGTATTTAAAAAAAATCTCATTTTACAGTACACTATGATTGATTTAATATCACTTGTAAATTGTCATCATTTAAAAAGACAATACCTTTTATAGATTAAAAACACAACCTATCAAATGTTCCTATAATTTATATATTTTTTTGCGCAGGGATATGCATTTTCTCATTGCAGTCGATTCTGACCCATCAGCAAGGTAAGAATACAGTATAGTAGAATACAGAAATACACACACACACACACACACACACACACACACACACACACACACACACACACAAATGTCTGAGACCACATTGAAAATCTGGATTTTTTTTTCTCTTACATTTTGAAATAAATAGGTTTTAGAATTTATTAATATTTAAAACAAAGAAAGTAAATGTTTAATATTTTGGATATATATATATATATATATATATATATATATATATATATATATATATATATATATATATATATATATATATATATATATTTAAATTCTGCAACTGTAAACATTAAGAAACTCTGAATCTCTTGTAAATATTTTAAAGATTCTACTTTTTTTTTTTTTTACTGAAGTTGTCAATAATACAATCAATACAGTCAATAATACAATTTCGAATGAAAATGTTAAAATTAAATAATAAAAAAATGCAAAATAGAAACATTTTCCACTAGTGCTCTCAGACTTTTGGCACCGACTGTGTGTGTGTGTGTGTGTGTGTGTGTGTCTGTGTGTACGTAAACAAACTATTAATGAAAATAAAATTTTGTGTAAGATAAATGAATGAATAAATATGTTCTCTTCTCCCCTCCAGTCGATGTGGCCTTAGGAGGAATAGCAGTACAATCTTCTTTACACTAACAATTATCCTGCTTACTTTGCTATCGACGACAACAGAGCATCTAACATGAATTTCAACTCGTGTGATTACGGCTGCTCCTAAGGCCATACAGACTTCATATGAATCCATAATGAACTTTTTCACACTAACTGTTGTTACCCAGATGAGGATGGGTTCCCTTCTGAGTCGGGTTCCTCTCAAGGTTTCTTCCTCTTAAAACATCTTAGGGAGTTTTTCCTTGCCACCGTCGCCACTCAGTGGCTTGCACAGTTGGGATAAATTCACACCTTTAATATCTGTATACCATGTTGATATTTCTGTAAAGCTGCTTTGAGACAATGTCTATTGTAAAAAGCGCTATACAAATAAAATTGAATTGAATTGAACTTATGTTTATATCCAAAATGCTCCACTGTGTGTAAGGGGCAGGGGAAACTGGTGCAAGCTGTTCAAAAGGTTTAGTTTAATTTAAGTTTGTCATTATATGCTGTATCTGCGCGCTTGCAGTGTAAATTCTGTCGGAAGTGACATGTTAGTAACTAGGCTGCGTTGCTGGTCACGCGCGGTGTAGACGCGCTGATACAGAGTGTAGCGTGAGTAAGATCTGTAATGTCTAATTCAAACATTATGATCAAAAGTAAAATAATGTCTAAAGACACCGAGGAACAGAAACCACAAGGTGCAGTGAAAGTGAGTTTTTATTATTCATTTAGGACTATATATATATATATATATATATATATATATATATATATATATATATATATATATATATATATATATATAGTATTTATGCATTATTTTTTTTTTATAGATGCACAAAAAGCACCGAATTAAACTATAGTCCTAAATTAATAATATATATTCTGGTGTGTGTGTGTGTGTGTGTGTGTGTGTGTGTGTGTGTGTGTGTTGGGTTCTTTTCTGTTTTGTACAAACAGTTGTGTAAAGTTTTACTGTGAAGTTTATATTTGTTACACTCAGTCTGTGGACTTTATATTAAATAAACAAAAACAAATGGTACTGAAAGTTCGCTCCACCCCATACGATTAATCAAAAAAATAATTGGCCAACTAATAGTAATAATAATAATAATAATAATAATAATAATAATAATAATAATAATAATAATAATAATGCTGTTAAACAGTTCAGAAGCTCCGTGTATTGTCCTTGTTACGTGAAAACTAGACAATGCACAGTAATAACACTGATGAGTTGCGTTATTATTATTATTATTATTATTATTATTATTATTTTTATTATTATTAATAAGCTCATAGCAACACTGATGAAATACACATACAGTACAAAAAACCACACACACAAATAGAGAATGTGTTTAGCATTTTGTTTTTACATCTGCACATAATTTAGTCTGCACATCGTTTAGCAGCTGATTTAGAATTAAAAATGTCATTTATAAGTCTACATAATGAGTCTTTATTGGTCACATATGCAGTAGAGCACAGTGAAATTGTTTTCTTCACATACCCCAACATGTCAGGAAGCTGGGGTCAGAGCACAGGGTCATGATATGGTGACCTGACCTTCTGATCAGTAAACCAGAGCCTTAACCACTAAGCCACCTCTGCCCCAGTGGTGAGAGAAACATGAATGTCCATAGCATCTATTACTTCTTACCCCACTATTTGCCAAATAATACAAATATAGACTTCTAAACACCGCTATTAAAAGCTTAATAAAGAGAATACTGCAATTTTTGGGAAATTGCCGTTCCCGAGTTTGGCCACACGAGGGCAGTCATGTTCCATCCAGCACAACACACGCCGCCTAAAACAGAAGGTAGGTTGTAGGTATTTTACTATTACTACTACTACTTCTAATAATGACCTCAATCGAAGTAATTAAATACGTAATGAAAATTGTTGTCTATATAGCTGACCTCATTTTTCTACACAGTGAGTTAAAGGCGCACAACTATCAGAATCCCAGTTCATAATTGTGTTTGATTGGCCAAGTAGAATAAAGTGTGCGAGGAGTCCGACTCTTTTTGAGCTTATTGGACATTACGCATTGCTGTAATTATCTCATTGGCACTACTTAATTGCTCATAGTTTATTTGACGAATGCAACTGCTGCGACATATTTTGCCAATCTTAAGCTCAGCCGTCATTCTGGAGGCGCAGTTTTGGTTGATGCATGACATTTAGGTTCAAACACAGTGTGTACATCGACTGTAACACAGATAGTGAAAATGGAAATGTGAAAAGAGAAGGCCAGTGATTAGAGAGAGAGAGAATGGGGAAGAAGAAGACGTTAGCAGGTGAAAAGCAGTGCCTAGTGTTTGTTTTAGCAAAAGAGAGCTATTGTGTGACCGTTGGCGTTAGGCCCGCCTCCTCGCCTGTTCTCAACTAGGTCCTGTCGAGTGTGGATAAGTAGGTGGGCGCTGCGCGAGAAGTTTTATTGAGTGACTTGACTTCGGGAGCAGCGTCATGTCTGGAAGAGGCAAGGGTGGTAAAGGACTCGGCAAAGGAGGCGCTAAGCGCCATCGCAAGGTGCTTCGCGATAACATCCAGGGAATCACCAAGCCGGCTATTCGCCGTCTGGCTCGCCGTGGTGGTGTAAAGCGTATTTCTGGTCTGATCTATGAAGAGACTCGCGGTGTGCTGAAAGTGTTTCTGGAGAACGTGATCCGCGACGCCGTCACCTACACCGAGCATGCCAAGAGAAAGACCGTGACCGCCATGGATGTGGTGTACGCCCTGAAACGCCAGGGACGCACCCTGTACGGCTTCGGCGGTTAAACGCTCTAACACCGAACGACGCAAACACAACGGCTCTTTTAAGAGCCACCCACATGTCTAGAAAAAGAGCTGTTCCGTGTGGGGGGGAAAGGCTTTTTCTTTCGTGAAGCATAAAGCATCAAACGCTGTACAGCAGTAGCATAAGTGGTAGATCTATTTGTATTTTTTTTTTAATAATTCTCTCTCTCTCTTTTTATATATATATATATATATATATATATATATATATATATATATATAAAACTCCGTATATATTAAATATTGTATTATATATAATATCGTACAGTATACAATATTAGATACATATATATTAAATATTGTAACTTGTTTGATTAAAACAATTTAGAAAATGATTTTAGTAGAAACTTCTATATTTCTCTTTCTCATACGCACGCATGCATGCATATATATAAGAGAGAGAAGTGGGGGAAGTCAAAAGTTTTTTCTGTTTTTTCAAGCATAAGGTATCAAACGCTCTACACAAGTAGTAAAAGTGATAGATAAGAACTATCTGTGTACATAAAAAGAGAATTTATTTTTGTTTTTTTGTACACTTTATTTTTTTTATACATTTATATGCACAGTATTAAATATTATAACGTGTTTAAAATGAGTTACAAGACGGTTTTAGTAGAAACTTACTTCCGCGTTTCTTTCTCTTTCTCTCTCTCTCTCTCTCTCTCTCTCAATATATATATATATATATATATGTGTGTGTGTGTGTGTGTGTGTGTGTGTGTGTGTGTGTATAATTTTTTTCAAGCCAATTGTTTTTTCATAGTGCACGTTGCACTGTAAATACAACGGCGGGAAGGGAAACAAAGCGTAGCGGAGGAGGGAGGAGCAGTAGGAGGCGCCATGCAGGAGGAGGTATCGAATTTTGGCCAATCAAAAAAAGGTGTCTTGTGTGGACGTCATTAGCATGTGGGTCTGTAAATAGAGCGGGCGCGAGGCGGGCGTTACTTATTTTCTGTTCGCTTATTCGAGAAGCAGCATTATGCCCGATCCAGCCAAGACCGCGCCCAAGAAGGGATCAAAGAAAGCCGTGACCAAGACGGCCGGCAAAGGAGGCAAGAAGCGCAGAAAGTCCAGGAAGGAGAGCTACGCCATCTACGTGTACAAGGTCTTGAAGCAGGTGCACCCTGACACCGGCATCTCATCCAAGGCCATGGGCATCATGAACTCCTTCGTGAATGATATTTTTGAGCGCATTGCCGGTGAGTCTTCTCGTCTGGCTCACTACAACAAGCGCTCTACTATCACCTCCAGGGAGATCCAGACTGCCGTGCGCCTGTTGCTTCCCGGCGAGCTGGCCAAGCACGCCGTGTCCGAGGGTACAAAGGCCGTCACCAAGTACACCAGCTCCAAGTAAAGCGCGTTACCGCCGTCTACATCAACCCAACGGCTCTTTTAAGAGCCACCCACTTTTCATACAAAGAGCAATCAATTTTCTTTCGCTTTCTCTCTTGCTGTGTGTGTGAGTGAGTGAGAGGGAGGGGGGGCACTTCTGAAGTGCTGCTCTCCCACGAATGTTCAGGCTTTTGGGTAATTCTAGCAGTCTGATAAATGCAGAGATGAGTACAACTCAGCAGGGTTGTAGCACGGTTTCTCGGGCTTGTATAATCTGAGCAATGCAAAATGGGGCTTTAGCAGCACAAAGTTATTCATATTAAAACTAGCAACAGGAAGTAACTGAAAATGGTATTCTAGTAACACGTAGAAATTCAAACTAAGGTTCTAGAAGCACGTAAAAGTTCTAAATACTGTTGTAGTAACATGTAGTCATTCAAAACAGTGTTCCAGCAGCACAAAGTCATTCAAAAGAATGCTCTAGCAGCATGGAATACAACACACACACACACACACACACACACACACACACACAAGGCAATAGCGGAGTTGGGATAAAGGGCATTAGGGTGACTGTGCTCGTTAGGGTCAGGGAGGAATCCGACCGAGCTAAAGAGGAGGAGGCCGGATGGGCTGGCTGGTGCTAACTAAGCGTGCCTGTTTGGCCCGGGACTACAAGAGCGGAGCGCTGCGTACGAGTGGCGAAGCCCTGACACTGGCAAAGACAGAAGGAGTCTTCTGACCTACACCTATAATCACATTTTCTTGTTGGACATGCTTTCACCATCTATTCATATGCTTTCAGTTTGAATGAAAGTGATACTTATATGTTTCTACTAAAACCGTCTTCTAACTCGTTTTACACATTAAATAATATTTAATACAGTGGACATATATATATATATATATATGAGAGAGAGAGAGAGAGAGAGAGAGAATATCCACAAATAGGGAATAAGATTTCAAAGATGAGGTCATGTCTACAATCATTAAATTACAAAAACAATTATCATGGACGGGACAAAAGGGATGATGGATGAAATGTATGTATGATGTAATAGCTCTTGCCCTAAAATCCGCTTCTAGAAAATTGCCGTTCCCGAGTTTGGACACACGGGGGCAGTCAAGCTCCATCCAGCACAACGCCGCCCGAAACAGAAGGTAAGTTTGAGCTATTTTAATGACACAGCTCATTCCTGTGCATTGTATTGTTCGGACATAACCACAATTAACGGCTCATCTATAAAAACAAACATTACGTAATACTCATAGGACTATATTTATCATGAAAATGCAAAATAAATAACCAACCTTTCTATAATGTTGATAAAAAAGAAAGCCGTGCACTTCATTTACACACACATACATATATACAAACATTATTATTACTGTTCCTTCTCTCTCTCTGTACCACGTTCTAATACTTAAACTGCCCAAGAAAGAAAATTAGCTGTTTTGTGAGACGAGGAAGTGGCTCTTAAAAGAGCCTTTGTGTTTATTAGACGGAGTTGTGGTTTAAGCGCGTTCTCCGCGAATACGGCGGGCCAGCTGAATATCCTTGGGCATGATGGTCACTCTCTTGGCGTGGATAGCGCACAGATTGGTGTCCTCGAACAGACCGACCAGGTATGCCTCGCTCGCCTCCTGCAGGGCCATGACGGCCGAGCTCTGGAAACGCAAGTCGGTCTTGAAGTCCTGAGCGATTTCTCGCACCAGGCGCTGGAAGGGCAGCTTGCGGATGAGCAGCTCAGTAGACTTCTGATAACGACGGATCTCCCTCAGAGCCACGGTGCCGGGCCTGTAACGGTGAGGCTTCTTCACGCCGCCGGTAGCCGGTGCACTCTTGCGAGCAGCCTTAGTGGCGAGCTGCTTCCTTGGCGCTTTGCCACCGGTGGACTTACGGGCGGTCTGCTTGGTTCTTGCCATAGTGTCGAGCTCTTAAATATGGTATCAAATCATGACTAGAAAATTATCGAGTCCTTTTTTATTTACAAATATGCTGTCTTAGAAGGGCACTTTCACCCCTTAGATTTCATTTTAGCAACAGGCTAACTACCACTATTATTATTAAGAAACGTGCTGACTTCAGTAGAAAAACGGGTGTAAAAACTGCACTTTTGAAGCAGAGATGGTGGCTCTTAAAAGAGCCTTTGGGTACTGACAAAGCAGCGGTGGACGAGTTTACTTGGTCTTAACGGCCTTCTCGGTCTTTTTAGGCAGAAGCACAGCCTGAATGTTCGGTAGCACACCACCCTGAGCGATGGTCACTCCGCCGAGCAGTTTGTTCAGCTCCTCGTCGTTACGCACGGCGAGCTGCAAGTGGCGGGGAATGATACGAGTCTTCTTATTGTCACGGGCGGCGTTACCGGCCAACTCCAGGATCTCAGCGGTCAGATACTCCAACACTGCGGCCAGGTAGACCGGAGCGCCGGCACCGACGCGCTCGGCATAGTTGCCTTTACGCAGAAGCCTGTGCACACGTCCCACGGGGAACTGAAGTCCAGCCCTGGATGAACGAGTCTTGGCCTTAGCTCTAGCCTTTCCGCCGGTTTTTCCTCTGCCACTCATCTTGATGCTCAAATCTGTTTTATGAACAACTCCGAAATGAACGTTACACCCCGAGCTCTCCGTGATATAGACAAAACGGCCACTCTCTTATTCGCTAAGAACGCAGTGGCGCATTAGCCAATCATAAACAGGCCGTCGAATTCCAGCGTCAACCCTCCCACCCCTGTTTGTGCGTGTGTGGGTGAGAGAGAGCGCGAATGAAAACAGACAGAAGGGAATATTCATACAAAACACGAAGTAACAACTATATACTGAATTTATTTATTCTTATCATTAACATTGATTTATTATGTATCAATATGTTATCCTACATATTCTGTGATCGTTTTGGAGATCAGGAATGACGTTTAGGAATCACGATCAGGATTCTATCCTACTGTACTAAAATCAGTATCAGCGTGTGGTTATGTGTACATATGTAGCAGATATGTGTATCCATACTATTGTATGTTTCTAACGTGTATTGCTTTGATTCCATAAAGCTTGACTGAAAATGAATTGTCGCTCTTTAAAGGAAAATATGGGTGGCTCTTAAAAGAGCCGTTTAAGGAACAAAAGCATGAAAGAAACAAACGTCTTTACTTCTTTTTGGGTGCTGCCTTCTTCGCCTTTCCCGCTTTAGGCTTTGTGGTCTTGGGCTTGACAGCTTTCGCTTTCTTGGGGCTCTTGGCTGCCTTTTTAGGGGTCGCGGGCTTTTTCGCCTTCTTCGGGCTCTTGGTGGCTTTCTTTGCGGCGGCTGTGGGCTTCTTCGCCTTCTTAGGAGACTTCTTGGCCGCGGCGGCGGGTTTCTTGGCCGCTACCTTCTTGGGCTTCTTAGTAGCGGCGGGCTTTTTGGCGGCGGGCTTTTTCGCTTTGGGCGCGGCTTTCTTCACGGGCTTCTTGGATTCGGTCTGCTTCTTGTTCAGCTTGAAAGAGCCAGACGCGCCGGTCCCTTTGGTCTGCACCAGAGTGCCTTTAGTCACGAGACCCTTAACAGCGATCTTGACGCGCGAGTTGTTCTTCTCCACATCGTATCCGCCGGCAGCCAGCGCTTTCTTCAGAGCAGCGAGAGACACGCCGCTCCTCTCCTTAGACGAGGAAACGGCTTTGACGATCAGCTCGCCGATGCTAGGGCCGGCTTTTTTTGCTCTCGAAGCTGCTTTCTTCTTGGGCGCTTTGGCCGGCGCGGCGGCGGGAGCGGGTGCGACTTCTGCCATCTCTCTTGCAACTACGTAGAATACACGAGTTGTACACTGTACGTTAGTGTGTAACACAGGAACCTCCCTCCTCGCTGCCGGGGGCTGGTCTTAAAAACAGATATGAGAGCGTTGTAGACTCAACTCGGGCGCCGATGAATGAATGCACGGACGCGGCGCGTGCTCAGATGTGTTTTCTCATGGCATTTTTCGGTGAAAATCCCACTAGCAAGACGAGATTCAAAACGTTGAAGCACACGCTGAGCGAGGACGGGCTTTCTCGTTTCCCCCGTGGCCCGGCCTGGCCGGCTAGAGAGCAACAGTCTCGTGCAGCGGACATGAAAAGGCGCGGCGCGCGTTGTACTCAAGCCGGCGGGCTGCGCATTTCGTGCGATGTGGTGTGTAAAAACGGGCGAAAAGCAGGCACGGCCGTCGTATGCGTTCTCGGCCGAGTTAAAGAGGAGCCTTGGGAACGAGCCTGATGTCTTTGCAGCTGTCGAGTGGTGTGTGTAGTATCGGAAGCAGAGCGCGTTGGGGGCCGTGTAAAGCACAGCGCGCCTGACTATAGGCTCCGCTATAGCCTTGTGTGTGTGTGTGTGTGTGTGTGTGTGTGTGTGTGTGTTGTATTCCATGCTGCTAGAACATTCTTTTGAATGACTTTGCGCTAATGTCACCACGCTAATGTCACATTAGTTCGAATGACTAGGTGCTACTACAACAGTATTTAGAATTATTATGCGCTTCTTGAACCTTAGTTCGAATGACTACGTGCTACTGTGACATTAGTTCAAATAACTACGTGCTACTACAACAGTTAGAACAGAGATGGTGATTTTTGATTTGGCCCGCCATGCCATATGGGGGGGAGGGGAGGGGATTTGATTGATGCTGATCTTCATTTCTAATTTAATTTTTTTATTAATTTTAATTTTGAGCTACAAAAAATGTAAATTGAAATTAAATGTAGAGAATAAGAATTAGAATTTTATTTAATGTACATGCATACTTCAAGGCCAGCATGCATTGCGACAGTCAACAAACAGGTAATAATGGAGAGATCCAGGCACTGGCACACAGACAAGAGGAAATTTAAAAAGATTAGGCAAGTTGACTTTTTATTTACTGAAATCAATTCAAAGGCAGTGTGTCTAGTTTGCAAGCAGTCAGTTGCTGTTTTGAAAGAGTACAAAATCCGTCATTATGAAACAAAATGTTCTTCAGCTTTCTCAAAGGACAGCGGCGAGGCATGAAAACAGAAGGCTAGCGAGCTGCTTGCTAAACTTCGATCTGAGCAGAGCGCGCTGCTACGTCCTTCATCAGCTCAAGAAAGTGCCACACGGGCCAGCTATCAGATTTCTTGTATTTTACATCAAGAACAGCTATGTGCCCAATCCATCGGGCTTGTGGATGTGATGCGTGACGTCGTCAAAATTGTGAATGATATACGCTCCAAGGTGCTCTCTCACCTGCAGTTCAAGGTACTGTTGGATGAGATGGATGCACAATATGGTGATGTGTTGTACCACCAGGAGGTTAGATGGCTGAGCAGAGGAAAAGTTCTCAGGAGATTTTTTGATCTGCGTGATGAGATCAGAGCTTTTCAGGAAAGCAAGATTGGTAGTATTCAAGAGCCCATGGATAAGAAATGGCTTTCTGACCTGGCTTTCCTGTTGGACGTCACAGAGCTGCTCAATGTTTTAAATGTTCAGTTCCAGAGAAAAGACCAGATTACCCAGCTTTTTTTTATCACGTCAGATTATACAAGCCCGAGAAACCGTGCTAAAAATTTTAGCTTCAGAGTAAAGAGGATAAAGCAGTTTCAAAGGAGAAGTTTACACAACAGTCCCATTCATAGAGAAACAAGCTATTCTTCGACTGGAGCAAACTTTGCATGGTCGCTATCATTCATTAACACGGCTAGCATGCTAGAAATCACTTGCTCACTTTCATTCAAACTGAAAGCATATGAATAGATGGTGAAGAGTAAATAAATTTAAAGTCTAGATGAAAAGAACAAATGTTGAATAAAAGTTGACTAGGTGGGTGGGAAACAGTCAGTAGGAAAGTAGGAAGAGCTGAACAGAGCAGCAAAGACAAGAGTAAGACATTGTTAGTTGTAGGGGAGAAAGCATGTCCAACAAGAAAATGTGATTATAGGTGTAGGTAAGAAGACTCCTTCTGTCTTTGCCAGTGTCAGGGCTTCGCCACTCGTACGCGTCTTGTAGTCCCGGGCCAAACAGGCACGCCTAGTTAGCACCAGCCAGCCCATCCGGCCTCCTCCTCTTTAGCTCGGTCGGATTCCTCCCTGACCCTAACAAAACACAGTCAACCTAATGCCCTTCATCCCAACTCCGCTATTGCCTTGTGTGTGTGTGTTGTATTCCATGCCGCTAGAGAATTCTTTTGAATGACTTTGTGCTGCTGGAACACTGCCCATGGCCTTGGATGTGCAACTTGATTAATATTAATATTTCTCTTAAACCTCCCCTTTTGTGTAAACATTTAACAGTGAGAGAGAGAGAGAGAGAGAGAGAGAGAGAGAGAGAGAGAGAGAAAGAAACGCGGAAGTAAGTTTCTACTAAAACCGTCTTGTAACTCATTTTAAACACGTTATAATATTTAATACTGTGCATATAAATGTATAAAAAAATAAAGTGTGCAAAAAAACAAAAATAAATTCTCTTTTTATGTACACAGATAGTTCTTATCTATCACTTTTACTACTTGTGTAGAGCGTTTGATACCTTATGCTTGAAAAAACAGAAAAAACTTTTGACTTCCCCACTTTTCTCTCTCTTATATATGCATGCATGCGTATGAGAAAGAGAAATATAGAAGTTTCTACTAAAATCATCTTCTAAATTGTTTTAATCAAACAAATTACAATATTTAATATATATGTATCTAATATTGTATACTGTACAATATTATACATAATACAATATTTAATATATACGGAGTTATATATATATATATAAAAAAAGAGAGAGAGAGAATTATTACAAAAAAATACAAATAGATCTACCACTTATGCTACTTCTGCACAGCGTTTGATGCTTTATGCTTCACGAAAGAAAAAGCCTTTCCCCCCCACACGGAACAGCTCTCTTTCTAGACATGTGGGTGGCTCTTAAAAGAGCCGTTGTGTTCGCGTCGTTCGGTGTTAGAGCGTTTAACCGCCGAAGCCGTACAAGGTGCGTCCCTGGCGTTTCAGGGCGTACACCACATCCATGGCGGTCACGGTCTTTCTCTTGGCATGCTCGGTGTAGGTGACGGCGTCGCGGATCACGTTCTCCAGAAACACTTTCAGCACACCGCGAGTCTCTTCATAGATCAGACCAGAAATACGCTTTACACCACCACGGCGAGCCAGACGGCGAATAGCCGGCTTGGTGATTCCCTGGATGTTATCGCGAAGCACCTTGCGATGGCGCTTAGCGCCTCCTTTGCCGAGTCCTTTACCACCCTTGCCTCTTCCAGACATGACGCTGCTCCCGAAGTCAAGTCACTCAATAAAACTTCTCGCGCAGCGCCCACCTATTTATCCACACTCGACAGGACCTAGTTGAGAACAGGCGAGGAGGCGGGCCTAACGCCAACGGTCACACAATAGCTCTCTTTTGCTAAAACAAACACTAGGCACTGCTTTTCACCTGCTAACGTCTTCTTCTTCCCCATTCTCTCTCTCTCTAATCACTGGCCTTCTCTTTTCACATTTCCATTTTCACTATCTGTGTTACAGTCGATGTACACACTGTGTTTGAACCTAAATGTCATGCATCAACCAAAACTGCGCCTCCAGAATGACGGCTGAGCTTAAGATTGGCAAAATATGTCGCAGCAGTTGCATTCGTCAAATAAACTATGAGCAATTAAGTAGTGCCAATGAGATAATTACAGCAATGCGTAATGTCCAATAAGCTCAAAAAGAGTCGGACTCCTCGCACACTTTATTCTACTTGGCCAATCAAACACAATTATGAACTGGGATTCTGATAGTTGTGCGCCTTTAACTCACTGTGTAGAAAAATGAGGTCAGCTATATAGACAACAATTTTCATTACGTATTTAATTACTTCGATTGAGGTCATTATTAGAAGTAGTAGTAGTAATAGTAAAATACCTACAACCTACCTTCTGTTTTAGGCGGCGTGTGTTGTGCTGGATGGAACATGACTGCCCTCGTGTGGCCAAACTCGGGAACGGCAATTTCCCAAAAATTGCAGTATTCTCTTATTAAGCTTTTAATAGCGGTGTTTAGAAGTCTATATTTGTATTATTTGGCAAATAGTGGGGTAAGAAGTAATAGATGTTATGGACATTCATGTTTCTCTCACCACTGGGGCAGAGGTGGCTTAGTGGTTAAGGCTCTGGTTTACTGATCAGAAGGTCAGGTCACCATATCATGACCCTGTGCTCTGACCCCAGCTTCCTGACATGTTGGGGTATGTGAAGAAAACAATTTCACTGTGCTCTACTGCATATGTGACCAATAAAGACTCATTATGTAGACTTATACATGACATTTTTAATTCTAAAACAGCTGCTAAACTATGTGCAGACTAAATTATGTGCAGATGTAAAAACAAAATGCTAAACACATTCTCTATTTGTGTGTGTGGTTTTTTTGTACTGTATGTGTATTTCATCAGTGTTGCTATGAGCTTATTAATAATAATAATAATAATAATAATAATAATAATAATAATAATAACGCAGCTCATCAGTGTTATTACTGTGCATTGTCTAGTTTTCACGTATCAAGGACAATAGACGGAGCTTCTGAACTGTTTAACAGCATTATTATTATTATTATTATTATTATTATTATTATTACTATTAGTTGGGCAATTATTTTTTTGATTAATCGTACGGGGTGGAGTGAACTTTCAGTACCATTTGTTTTTGTTTATTTAATATAAAGTCCACAAACTGAGTGTAACAAATATAAACTTCACAGTAAAACTTTACACAACTGTTTGTACAAAACAGAAAAGAACCCAACACACACACACACACACACACACACACACACACACACACACACACACACACACACACACACACACACACACACACACACACCAGAATATATATTATTAATTTAGGACTATAGTTTAATTCGGTGCTTTTTGTGCATCTATAAAAAAAAATAATGCATAAATACTATATATATATATATATATATATATATATATATATATATATATATATATATATATATATATATATATATATATAAATTAATAATAAAAACTCACTTTCACTGCACCTTGTGGTTTCTGTATCTCGGTGTCTTTAGACATTATTTTACTTTTGATCATAATGTTTGAATTAGACATTACAGATCTTACTCGCGCTACACTCTGTATCAGCGCGTCTACACCGCGCGTGACCAGCAACGTGTCCTCGTTACTAACATGTCACTTCCGACAGAATTTACACTGCAAGCGCGCAGATACAGCATATAACGACAAACTTAAATTAAACTAAACCTTTTGAACAGCTTGCACCAGTTTCCCCTGCCCCTTACACACAGTGGAGCATTTTGGATATAAACATAAGTTCAATTCAATTCAATTTTATTTGTACAGCGCTTTTTACAATAGACATTGTCTCAAAGCAGCTTTACAGAATATCAACACGGTATACAGATATTAAAGATGTGAATTTATCCCAACTGAGCGAGCCACTGAGTGGCGACGGTGGCAAGGAAAAACTCCCTAAGATGTTTTAAGAGGAAGAAACCTTGAGAGGAACCCGACTCAGAAGGAACCCATCCTCATCTGGGCAACAACAGATAGTGTGAAAAAGTTCATTATGGATTCATATGAAGTCTGTATGGCGTTAGGAGCAGCCGTAATCACACGAGTTGAAATTCATGTTAGATGCTCTGTTGTCATCGATAGCAAAGTAAGCAGGATAATTGTTAGTGTAAAGAAGATTGTACTGCTATTCCTCCTAAGGCCACATCGACTGGAGGGGAGAAGAGAACATATTTATTCATTCATTTATCTTACACAAAATTTTATTTTCATTAATAGTTTGTTTACGTACACACAGACACACACACACACAGACACAGACACACGCACACGCACGCACGCACGCACACACACACACACACACACACACACACACACAGTCGTGTGAATCCAGATTTTCAATGTGGTCTCAGACATTGTGTGTGTGTGTGTGTGTGTGTGTGTGTGTGTGTGTGTGTGTGTGTTTCTGTGTTCTACTATACTGTATTCTTACCTTGCTGATTGGTCCGAATCGACTGCAGTGAAAAAATGCATATCCCTGCGCAAAAAAATATATACATTATAGGAACATTTGATAGGTTGTGTTTTTAATCTATAAAAGGTATTGTCTTTTTAAATGATGACAATTTACAAGTGATATTAAATCAATCATAGTGTACTGTAAAATGAGATTTTTTTTAAATACTTGAAATCTGTTTGATACTTGAAATCAGAATTTCTTATCTTCTTCGACATAGATCAGAAAGTCATTTCTTTGACCCTTTAAACTCTGAGCTGTCCACTTGGTGTATCACTAAATGGTTATTTAGTTTATTTAAAAGGCAAATGCACTTTGTGTTCTTCAAATGCAAATAAGTTTGACTCAAACGACAGTCTACAGCAAAGTTTAAAAAAACATGAAGCAAAAAGCTTCCATTTACATTTTATACATACATAAATATATACATATATAATATAGGTATAGGTTTTATCCAGCAAGATAACTGATTTATGAATCAATCAATGTCTGATTCATCAAAACTGTTGTACAAATGTGTGACGCAAAAGCAAAAATGTCAGGCTAAAACTGATGTGACGGATCATCTAGCATTCCCTTTAGTCATCTGATGATGCATTTATAATAGATTCTCCTTCAAACATTGTTTAATTGACTTTCAGAGTTAAGAGGTTTTCATTTTTGGCAATGAGACACAGAATCATTACTGTGACAAAACATTAATAACTTCTCCATCTGAACTGTTAAAATGTGCAGATTCATTGTATTTCAATATGAAACTGTTCTCAAAAAATAATATTAGACACCAGGATAATATTCATTAATAATAGCACCTAATATTCATTAGCATTGAATTTATTAAAACACTGTGCTATTCTATCACACACCTTTGAATCATGTTAATTTAAATACTATAGTTATAGTACCTATTAGTGCCAACATCCCCCAAGATTTCATAATGTAATGGGTTTACATTAATACTACATGAATTGATCATGCTCACTTTATATAATTCAATCTTGTAATTAGAAACTTGTGTAAATTAAGCTTAGCATAAGCAGTGAAATCATGTTTTGATGTGAAATTGAATATTTCTTTGTAAACTATAAATCATATTTTTTCTCAAATCTAGTCTACCGCATGTTCCATGTTTTGTTGAGACATTGTAATTGTAAAGCGACACTGGTTATGAGTAAGGAGCTATATAAATTACACACATTGTTATTATTATTATTATTATTAACAATAATAATAATAATAATAATAATAATAATAATAATAATAATAATAATAATAATGTATTTATTTATTTATGATATATTTTAACTGTTGAAGCATATGTAATTAAATGGTGATTTCAGTGGTGGTAACACTGTATACAGTGCCTTGAATCCACTTTCAGGTGTTTTGGAGTTCTTAATGATCTGTTTTAGGAAAAATAGTATTTTGAATACAATTTGCATTAGGCTACGCAAAGCAGCTGGAGTGCCGATCTTATTTGCTTCTGCAGGATGTGTTTGAAAAAGAACTTAACTAATTCATGGGGCAGCTGCGCAATGCATAAAATCATGCAGATACAGGTAAGTATTTCAGTAAGCTTCAGTTAATATTCACACCAAACATCAGAATCTCAGTGATCTCAGTGATGATGGTATGAATGTTGATGCCAGACGAGCTGGTTTGAGAATTCTAGAGGCTGATCTGGGATTTTCACAGACAGCAATCTCTTGAGTTTACACAGAATGGTGGAGAAAAACAAACACCTTGTTGATGACAGAGGACAGAGGAGAATGGACAGACTGGTTCGAGCTGACAGAAAGGCTATGGTAATGATAATTCTTTACAAGTGTGGGAGCAGAAAACCCTCTTGCAACATACAATACGTCTAACCAAATGAGGTGGATAAGCTACAACCATATTAGGTTCCACTCCTGTCTGTGAGCCAAGAACAGGAACCTGAGGCTAGAGTGGGCGTGGACTCACTGGAACTGGACAGTTGAAGCATGGAAAAACATTGCCTGATTTGATGAATCTTGATTTCTGTTGTGACATGTAGATGATAGGGTCAGACATTGGCATCAGCAGCTTGAACCTGCCTTGTGTCAACAGTCCAGACTGCTTCTGGTGGTATAACGGTGTGTAGAATGTTTTCTTTCTATTATGTGATCCTATGTGAACCTTTGCTTTCAGCATATGGTGTGAACCCCTTGGTCAGAAATAACCGAAACTAAACATTTTCCCTGTTTTTACTGTTGATCAGTCCTGCACATCGGCTTGTAAGAATTTTAGCTCGTTTCTCAGTACAGAACAGCTTCAGCTCTGGAATGCTGGTGATTTTCCTCACATGAACTGCTTGCTTGAGGTCCTTCCACAACATTTCTATTGGATTAAGGTCAGGACATTGACTTGGCAAATTGTGAAACATGAATTTTATTCTCTTTTAACCATACTTTGGTGGACCCATATGTGCTTTTTGTGCTTAGGGTTGTTGGCCTGCTGCATGACCCACTTTCTCTTGAGATTCAGTTCACAGACAGATGTCCTGAAACTTTCCTTTAGAATTCACTGTTATAATTCAGAATTCATTGTTCCATCCATTATTGAAAGGTTCTTATAAGTAAGGTTCTTATGCTGGAATGTAGTGTTTGTTTTCTCCAAACATAACACTTCTTATTTAAACCAAAAGGTTATATTTTTTCACACAAAACATTTTCCCACGTAATCATTAGCAAATTGCAGATGGGCTGTAATGTTCTTTTTGGAGAGCAGTGGTTTTCTCCTTGTAACACTGTAATTCACTCCATTGTTGTTCAGTGTTCTCCCGATGGTGAACTCATGAACATTAACATTAGCCAATGTGAGAGAGGCCTTTGTTTGCTTAGAAGTTACCCTGGGTTCCTTTGTAACCTCAGGGACTTTTACATGTCTCACTCTTGGAGTGATTTTGGTTGGTTTCTAATAAACATACTAGGTTCTCTTTTTTGATTAAATTACAGCTAATAGTAACTAGTGACCTAGACGTATTAGGTGTAATTTATGCACTAGTCAAATATTAACCCCACCCCATCCAGTTAATAGTTATAGTTGAAATGAAGCTATCTGGCAGCCCGACATTCAGGTCTCTCCCTCAGCACTTACTGTAGAACACCGGTGCTACAGAGGCGCAGAACACATGCCAATTCTCTCTCTCTCTCTCTCTCTCTCTCTCTCTCTCTCTCTCTCTCTCTCTCTCTCAATGTTCCCTAGTTTATAACTTATAACCTTGGTACCCAAAGTTTCCCCCTTTTTAATGTAATTTAGTTCCTTTTAATTTTGTGCCAGATCAACAAAAAATCCTCCAGTGTGTTTATCCCTGAAAAGAAAATGAAACAGAACACACACACGCTGCTTGTATAATAGAAAACAGTTGACCTGTATTAAATGACTCAATGTTTTTAAGTCTGTTTTTACATCTGTTACGCTTCCGCCGGTGGATGGCGCTGCGGCGTCGAAGCGCAAAGACTCCTGCAGAGTGCGCGTGCACGAGACTCTGACCTATGGACACGCGCGGCTCGTTTGTTTTGATTTACTTCCTGTCCAGGTATTGGCTTATGTTCGAGGGTGTGTCTTTATTTCTCCAGGTGTCTATGCTTTAGATAATTATGTTGGTTATTTAAACCCCTCGTGTGGCTGCGCACTTCGCGCAGTATTATAGTTTGTAACGTTAGTAGTGTTTAAGGAGTATAGCTTTAGCGCTGTGTTAGAATGCGTGTAGCATGCTAGCGGTCTCAGTTCCATGTTCTGTTTTCGAGTAATGCCTGGACTGTAGTTCCATGGTTGATCCAGCTAGTCCTGTTCAGCATAGACCGCGTTTCTTGTGTTCTGTTAGTTTGTTTATCAATAAAGACGGCGCTCCTGCGCTTACTTCCTGCTAACTGTCCTGTGTCGTTACATCACACTCCTGTCCAGTGAAGTGATTATTTGGTGATAATAATAATAAATTTTATTATTATTATTGCAACATAGTACATGCGGTCATGCACATTAGGGTTAGTGTGCTACATGGGATACACAGTAGTCATTACAAAAGCCATTAATGTACTTTTTGAATTCTAAATGAATAGTTCAATTCATATTTTGCAGAAACTTAATTTATCTAATTCTAAAGCATCATTGCTATATTTTATTCTGTCAAACAGTGAGATGGCAATATTTTGATCGGTGTAGAAGGCCTCACTGGGACATTTGGCTTACATATTGGTAGACATACGCAAATTAAAAAAATATATACATGTAGGAAACACTTAAGAGACTTAATCTATATGTAACAAGAAAATGTAGGAATGGGATAAGCTGACTTAAACATCTAGTTATCTAGTTGGTGGCTGTGCTCAGGTGGTAGAGCAGGTTGTCTAATCGTAGGGTTGGAGGTTCGATTCCTGGCCCACATGACTCGAAGTGTCCTTGGGCAAGACACTGAACCCCAAGTTGCTCCTGATGTCAAGTTAGCACCTTGCATGGCAGCTCTGCTACCATTGGTGTGAGAATGGGTGAATGGGAAACACTGCTCAGGTTAAAAAGCACTATATAAGTGCAGACCATTAGTTATGTCAATAGTTGTGTAGGAAAGTTCCTCATATTCAGAGTAGGGCTAGGCAGGTGCTCAAGTTGCTATGATTTAATAAAGCAGCATGTCAGTTACATTTATGTTTTTAAATAAGAAGTCATTTACAGTGCATATACACTATAAAGAAAACAGTCACCCACTATTTATTTGATAGCACATTGTGCTATTCTGTGTGTCACATTTTTATTAAAGAGACCAGAGTGGGGCGCACGGTGGCTTAGTGCTAAGCACGTTTGCCTCCCACCTCCAGGGTTGGGGGTTTGATTCCCACCACAACCCTGTGTGTGCGTAGTTTGCGTGTTCTCCCTGTGCTGCTCCCCCTGTCCAAAGACATGCATGGTAGGCTGATTGGCATGTCCAAAGTGTCTGTAGTGTATGAATGGGTGTGTGAATGTGTATGTGAGTGTGCCTTGCGATGGCCTGGTACCCTGTCCAGTGTGTACCCTGTCCTGTGCCCTATGATCTCTGGGATAGGCTCAAGGTTCCTGTATGATAGGAGATGTAGAAAATGGGGGTGGATGGAAACGAGAGTGAAATTTCATTATCCTGAGTATCCAGTTACACAAATGGAGAAGTGAGTTTAGATTTGGCTAAATAAATCATACTATCTAGAAACAAACAAGTGGGATATAATCAGTGGTTGATTTTAGACACAATCATTCCTGATATTATTAATAATTCTGCTGTTGGTTTGAGTTGAGCACTGACAATCAAACTAAAAGAAGATGAAGCCAGCATTTAGTGGTTTGGTTTTTTTTTGTTTGTTTGTTTGTTTTGTTTGTTTGTTTTTACAGTGGAGTGATGAGAAGAAATCCTCAGAGACTGCTACAGTGTCCTCCCAGGAATCCAGGGCTAATCATAGGCTGAAGTGTTTCAGAGACATTCTGGACATTTTTTCTGTTTCTGAAAGCAGGACCTCGCACTCGCTGTGCAGTACTGGCCATTATCTTCTATGGAAAGTAGCTAAGGTTTGTCCAAAAAGTCGCTAGATATGTCGCTAGATGCTTTAAAAAAAAAAAAAAAGTTGCTAAAGGGGTCTGAGAAGTGGACCGAAGCTGTCCCTGTTAAAATGAATGAGTGAACGGGAGGAGGAGGAGGGGTGCACCGGGGAGTCATATTTTGAGTGAAAGGATTGTATTCGTGTTCTTTTGAAAATAAACCCTTTAAAGTGATTGTTATTTTTTATTTATTGACGTTTTATCATTCAAGCACTTTTTAACCACTTTTTTAACATAAAAAAAGGCTATTTTCAAGGTTTTCCAGTACTTAAATTTCCAAATGCCAAATTCAAGCACCTTGTACAAACCCTGTGGTAATAATTTTTCATGGATACATTTCCCAAACAAACAAACTAAAAAACTTCCAGTACTTCTAATTAATAAACCTATAACATCAGTTAGCTAGTATTTTCAAGTGCTACACCCAAACCTCACACATTTGATGTTTTTTCTTTCTTTTTGTTCTTTGAACACTTCTTCTTCTTCTTCTTCCGCTTCTTCTTGTTGTTTCAGATATATTTCTGCCACCTGTAAGTCAGAATGACAAAATTCTTGACTGTAATATCACTCAGGTAAAATAAATAAATCAATGAATTAATAAATAAGTAACAGTAAACTGATTTTCTGCAAATTTCATGGAACTATAAATAGACATTTTAGTGTATTAAATACAAATTATATCACACTGCTGTTGCACTCTGGAATCTGATAGGTCAGAAGGTCTGAAGGTTGCAATTCATATCTCAGGTTTATATTAATGTGCTCATTGTAATAAGTTATCCTTTCTATGATAGCAAATCATTCACAGAGACTTCTCTGGCAAACATACCACATAATCAAAGTCTAATAATAAACAGATTTGTGCTGTACTACTTTAATAAAAACTTTTAGTCGTTGATATGGTGAAGCTATCTATAAGGAGGTGTTTATTTAAGATTTATGGAAAGAGACTCGGGCCACAGATTTCTCCAGATTCTGAATTTTTTCATGATATGATGTGCTGTAGATGATGAGATATTCATAGCCTTCACAATTTTACATCGAGGAGCATTATTCTGAAATTGTTCCACAAATTGTAGATGTAGTTTTTCGCAGATTGGTGTACAGAGGCCCATCTTTACTTCTGAAAGAGTCTGCCTCTCTAAGATACACTTTTTATACCCAATCATGTTACTGACCTGTTGCCAGTTAACATAATTAGTAGCACAATGTTCCTCCAGCTGTTTCTTTTTAGTAACACTTACTGTTCCAGCCTTCTGTTGCCCCGTCCAAATTATTTTGAGACGTGTTGCGCCCATAAATTCAAAGTTACCTATTTTTTTCCTTTAAATGCTACATTTCCTCAGTTTACACATTTGATTTGTTTTTTATGTTCTACCGTGAATAACATATGGGTTTATGAGATTGCAAATCATTGCATTCTGTTTTTATTTACATTTTTCACAACGTCCCAACTTTTTTGGAATTGGGGTTGTAGTACTTCCTCCCATTACCCAGGAAAGTGAGATGTTGCTGTTTACAAATGTCAACATGTTTTTGATAATTATTGAGCATCACACCAAAAATTAATTAATGAGGACTGTCACCAAATTTCTGAAGCTAGGCCAAACATCCTAGCACTAGTTGGCAAAAGTTAGTTTAGCATTTTTTGCTATGTGCCAAATTCAATACAAATTCATACAAATGGAGCAGAGCTAAGATCAGATAGCTGTTTATGAGGAACTGTATGTCTGATCAAGCTGAAATTTGATATGGTAGATATACCGTATGTGCTAATCTATAATAGGTTCTCATGATGACTTAATTACTGAAAAAAAAACATGCCTGTCATTGGCCAATCAGATATCAGATAATTGAAAAGTTTCCCATTAGGTTATTGCCACAAAACTTGAATAGAAAGTTCAGGGATGGACCTCCTAGTATCCAATGCAATCTCACTCAAATTGGCTACCTGGGGCATGCTGTTCATGTTTATAAGGGTCAGCGTTAAGTTCAAATAGCTGTTTCTCAGGAACCAAAATGCCAATTGAGCAGAATTTGCTGTGCGCTTTCTGCTAATCTGTAACTGAATTACTTCAAAAATGTCTGCCTTCTGCCAGTCGGCTTTCAGCAGGTAGGTTACACAACTAGCATTGAGCCATCATCACAAAGTGTGATATGCATAAGTATGTTCACATATGGTCTCTTTATTGTTCTATGAATCTTGACAAGAACTGGCCACTGGGAGTGCTATATGCAGGGAGTGTTTGGACAGATTGCCTCTTATCGCTATATTACTATTATTATTAGCAGTAGAAGTAGTTGTATTATTATTATTATTATTATTATTATTATTATTATTATTATTATTATTGCAGTAGTAGTACTAATATTTCCTACCGTTTTTTAAGTTTCATTTTCCACCTCTGGTTCTGTAGTCCAACAGATCTGACGCACTGAAGGCTGGGCATTGGCAGATATCGTCTATGATGAAAAATTAGTATTATTTATTTATTTATTTATGAATCTACCATACATGTCATGAACACAAACCTTTTGAATAATTTTGTCCCTCACAGTAGGGTTCATAAGATACTCACTGATGTTAAACTTCAATCTCAGAAATGCCCTCTTAGTAACAGGCACTAAAAAAAATTAGCAATGTTGACATTTAGCAGCTGTTGTAAAACTTAATTTGACTTCAAATGTATATGAAATTGTGAACTGGATATAAAAATGTAACCTGGAACCCCATAGACTTCCACTTCACAGAGCGTGAGAGCCTGGATAACATTGGGAATGATGATGTTCACATAACGACCCCTCATGTTGCAGGTGTAATTTGCAGAGGCACCAGCAGGGATGCTAGAGATAACAACACATCTGCAGGGGGAGAGAGAGAGAGACTTTGACTTTTAAAATATAATTTATTCTACAATTAAAAAACCTTAACATACAGAACACATTGTTTTAACAACCATTACCAATTGAAAAAGAGATTCTCGCCTCTTATAAGTCACCCCTTTGTTTACACACCATTACTTCTCAAACATCGGAAGATCACCATTCATTTGGTAAAATTCATACTTTAATCTAATCCTAGACTCAACCAAGGCCTTAAATAATTTAACCATGTTTACTTCTTTCCCTTCTGATCCCATTTTGTCAGCCTTCCAAATGGCTAATTTTGCTTGACCGACCAAAAAATTTGAATAGATACAGATTTCCTGCCTGTGGCGAGAATACCTACCCCCATAAATAAACCCTGTTTTCAAGAAAATGATCCCCAAACTACGAAACATTGTATACAATAGATTAAAGAGCGGAGATAATTTACAACATTCACAAAAGACATGAAACACAGTATCAAGTTCATCACACAAAGTACACAGTAGAGACGATGCATATTTACATTTAAACAAAAACACTTTTGTTGGTAATGCACAATGTAAAATCCGCCACTGTAAGTCACCAGACCGCTTTGGTAGAGGGTTCTTATACAATAACCGCCATGAAAGTTCATTATCTCCCGACATCAAGAAATGAGTCCTCCATTTTGTATGCCTCCTCCCCCTTAGATGTCTGACAAAGTCGGACTTTACACAGGAAATATATGCTTGTATTTTGTTCATTCACCAAAAATATTTTGTTTGTTCACCATGGAAAACGGAAGACTTTGCAAGCCTTTAAAGGATAACAACATGTTTACATTGCCTCCATTGTTAATTTGACCTACCTGTGGAGTTATGTACACTTCTGGAAAAATAGACCTTTGTGTTACTGCCAGACATAAACTTGGTTATATATTATCCCACAAACATGCAGGAAAAGATGTTTTCAAATCCTTTAATATGTTCCCGACTATTCTCTCTGATCTACCAGTAATTTTTCTAGTTAAATTCTGTACTGAAAAACATTCTCTATTCGACAAGTCAAACAGGTTTCCAACTTTAGTTATCCCAGCTAAAACAAAGTTAGAAATTTCGGTGTTGGATATAGTGCATTTTTTTAGAAAACCAAGGACTGTGCAGAAGTGGTTCATCAAAACCAAAATGTTCTTTCCGCTCCGACTTAAAGTAACCCCAAGCTTCAAGAACCGATCCATAAAACCTTATCTTAAACATGTCTTTTACCACATTTCCCGAAATCAGAAACATTTGTTTATCAAAATCCATCTTGTTTTTTCCACGTAGAATGGCAAGGCCAAAGCTAATCCATGGTAGAGAGTCCGACGAGTAAAGCAGTTTTTGGGCGGTCTGCAACCTCATGGATTTCACCTTAGAGGCTAAATGAATTAATCCCTGACCGCTATCAATTGTAGGGAGACACAGTACCCCAGGGGGGAAGCCAATGATGACCACCCCAAAAGAAGTCTACAAAGGCTTTTTGAAGTTGTGACAAAAGCTCTTTCGGAGGGTCCAACACGGTTAGACGATGCCACAGCATTGAGGTGGCTAGATTATTCAACACCAGCACCCTGCCTCTGTAGGAAAGCTGGGCTTGAATCCACTTCCATCTCTGGAGCTTGCCTGTCACTTTTTCTACAAGTCCTTCCCAATTCTTGTTCATGTGCTGTTCAGTCCCAAAGAACAGCCCCAGTATCTTAACCCCCTCTTTATTCCAAGGGCGCTGATGTGGAAGCTGAGGTGGATTTTGGTGTGACCAATGGCCTAACAATAAAGTGTCAGTTTTTCCCCCAATTGATCCGTGAGGAAGAAGCACTCTAAAAGATGTTGAGGCATGAGGTAAGATGTTTAACATCATCTTCAGATCTAATGATCACTGGGATTTCATCTGTATATGCGGTGAGTTTCACCACTGGTGTGTTTGAAAGGTGAGATGTTGGAACTGTAAATCCTTGCAGCTTGTCTCTCAGCATCCTCAACATTGACTCAATGGAAATCGTGTACAAGAGACCAGACAAACTACACCCTTGTGTCACACCTCTACCTACAGAAAAAGGTCTGGTCAAAATTTCATTTATTTTCAGCATACTATAGACATCTTTATAAAGAAGCCTTATCCATGAAATAAACTGATTCCCAAAGCCAAAGCTTTCAAGTATTTTGAACAGGTATTCATGGTCAAATTTATCAAAGGCTTTTTCTTGGTCCAAACACACAAGACCAAGATCTAATGTATGCAGTTCCGTTAAGTACACAATGTCCCGCACAACAAAAGATTGTGAAATATAGATCGCTAGGGTACACAGTAGGACTGATCTTCATGGATGATGGATGCTATAGATTTTTTAAGATGATTTGTCAGAGTATTAGACAATATTTTATAATCAGTTCCTAAAAGAGAGACCGGTCGCCAGTTCTTCAATAAACCAAGATCTCCTTTCTTGGGTAAAAGAGTCACTACAGCTCTTCTACAACTGAGGGGTAGGATATTTGACTCAAAGCTTTCGAGAAACACCTCATATAAATCCTGACCAATGAGGGACCAGAAGGCTTTATAAATTTCAGAAGTCAAGCCATCCAATCCTGGTGATTTTCCCGAAGATTGCTGCTGGACAGCTTCCGTTAACTCCTGAAAGGACAAAGGTTTCTCCAGCTCTGCTTTATCTTCATGTCCAAGATGCGGCAGTCCATCTGAAAGCAGATTAATTGCTCCAAGGTCACAGGGTTGTACAGTATATAATTCTTCATAAAAAGATAGAGTTTGCGAAAAAAAAAAAGTCTTTTCTGTTATTTCTTTCCCATTTAACAATTTAAGATGATTTATATTCTTTTTTCTCTGATGTTCTTTTCCAATGAAGAAAAGAAAGTTGTTGAAGAATCCATGCTGTTTAACTGAAGATATCTTCCCAGTATGGATGTACTACGACTTATCTCTTCATACAAATTTTTCAAAATCATGTTGTACTCGTCAAGCATTTTTGCAGTTTCCATATCTTCACCATCACTAATGGAGCTGCTTAGCTTCAGAATCTGCTGTTCCAAAAACTTAACCTTTTCCTAGTTCAGTCAGGTGACTCCTTCTGTATTGTTGGCACAAGAGCCGGATCTGTACATTTCCAATATCCCACCAGTGGCTTAAAGTATTATACTGTGATTTTCTCTCTCTCCACTCTCCCCAAAACTGAGCAACTAATTGTACGAAAACTTTATCTTGCAATAATCTATTATTAAAAGCCAAATCTTATAATATGTGTTACTCTGCGTTATAGTCATAGTTACTGCAATATAGTGGTGATCCGAAAATGGTGTTGGCGAAATATCACTATTGGAAAATCTTCCTCTGTCGTTCATCTGAACATAAAATCTATCGAGTCGTGCACCGGAAACTGTATTAGAATTCATTTTCACCCATGTATATTGTTTACTGCCAGGGAAAGCTTCTCTCCATACATCTACAAGACTATGAAACTGAACAACGGTTTTGAGAGTCTCAGACGAATTTGGATGAGGTTCAACATGATTCCGATCCATAGTGTAATCGAATGTACAATTAAAATCACCAGCTAAAATTATTATTCTATTCTGCGAAACTTTTGAAATAACGTCTTTTACTTTTTTAAAAAAAGAAGCTCTTTCTGCCCCATCATTCGGAGCATAAATATTAATAAGAGATTGCGGTAACTCAAAGCGTAAATTCTATAATTTGCATTCTGCCAGGTATAATTTCTTCAGCTCTACTGTCTTGAATTTGTAAATCCGATGAAATAAGAACTTCTACTCCGGCACTCACGTTTGAATCATGGCTCACTGAGCCATTGCACCTGATTGTCCATATATGTGTGTGTGTTTCTTGCAGAAAAACTACACTTGCTTTTTTCCAACTAAAAAAATCGAACAAAGCGAATAATTTTTCAGCACCACGACATCCATTAATGTTCAAAGATCATAAGTTTAAGGATGCCATGATGCTGACTATTGAATAAATGACGAATGACATCGCAACACAGGTCTCATTATCTCCTCTCTTCATTACAACATATTCAAACCTTCTTCGCCTTACGGTTAATCATGACTTTTACCTTTGTAATTATTTTCCTGAGGCGATAAAGCTTCTGAATGCTAAGCTCTTCGTCAGTTGCTTTATTCATCGCCATTTTACACGACACCAAAAAGCGCTTTAAATCAGGGAAAAAAGTCTCAATTTGTGGTTTCCGAGCTCCTTTAGTCTCATCTAGAAAGTCATTAATTTGCTTTAATGTGTACAGTCTAGCGCTGAGAGACTCTGTTCCTTCAGCATCATCCATATCAGAAAAACTCTCTATGCTCTCTAGATCAACATCTGAGTCATTTTCAGAGTGAGCATACTCTGAACTCATGGTGGACAATATCTACAGCTGCTTCACTTTCACCATCTCCTTTATTACTTTCTATTTCTGTCTGATCTTTTTCTGATGGTTTATCATGTTCATTTACTGTCTGAGTCAATGTTTCTCCACTACTTGCCTGACTTACCCGCTCCTCGTTGTAATCATGATTTTCTACATCTCCTGCATCAGGATTCCCTTTAGGTGCTGTTTTAACATCTGGAACGAGATGGTTCTGTCTATGCTCCTTCACTTTGGATCTCTCTTCCTCCTGAACTCAGGGAAGCCCAGACTTTTGGCATTTTTAAAGCTCTTCTCAAGACACACTTTTTTAAACTTGCATTCGACTGCTGATGTCTTTTTCGATTGTTTAATAATTATTTTTATTAGTATTAATGTTGTTATTTTTATTCTTATTAACCTTTATTTGTTTTATTTTTCTGTGGACTGTGATTTTATGTACAGCGCTTTGAGAAGCTGCTTTAAAGGCGCTTTATAAAATTAAGTTTATTATTATTATTATTATTATGGTTATTTTGTCTGGCATGTCGCTCAGTTGTTTGAAGATTAGACGGTCTGACATAATATAATATATATTGTATAATATAATGTACCCTTAGTTTTGACAGGTATAGGTCAAAGGTCAAAAAGATACACATTCTAACTCTCTATATCTAGATCAAAGGTCATGATCATAAAAATATTTATAGTTATGTTAAATCTGGATCACATCCATTGGTGACAGAAACATTACCATACATGGTTACCAGCCATGTGTTTTCCACCCCACACACGTTGCACACGTGATCTTTCTAACACTCTGTGGTAGGTCATAAAAATATATATAGTTATGTTAAATCGGGATCCCATCCATTCCTGACACAAATGTTACTATACATGGAATGGCCATGTGTATTACACACAGACATCCAAACAAAAATATGACACACACAAACACACTTTATTTTCACATTATTTAAAAGGAATTTAAGTGTTATTTACTAAATTACCATAATTATGAACACAAGTTGTTAAGTTGACAATCATTTTTAAAATTACGTTTCTCCATTTAGATTGTCTGCAGTAGAATGCAGTCTTTTAAACCAGGTAAAATGACTGCCTTTAAGTTTTATAACAATAGTAAGTAAAATCCAGTGATTTACATTACAAATCTCATACATAACATCTCTGCAGTATTTATAGACGTTAAAGCACTGAATGAAATGAGCAATATAGACAAAAAATAAACACTCTGTGTCTACTACTTTTATCTCTCTCATAGTACATTTACATTTATTCATTTAACAGCGTGTTAGAGGACCTGTAGACTGCACAAATACTAAGGACATTACAATTTATCATTTCACTTACAATTAAATTCTACTAAAGCAATGAATTTGGGGCATGTTCTCAATAGTGATATGACCAATAGTGGACTCGTGTATAGGCTACACCTGCTAATACATTTGATGGACTATTTTGCACTAGTACACGTAGCTAATGCTAGTCATATTTAGCAGTGTAATTTGAATATCTACTCTTTAGTTTACTGTAGCAGTGGATAAGAAGGAAAAAAAATCATTTGACAAATCTGCTCATCTAGAGAGGGCTTTTCATTTGTGCTATAGGAAAGATAAGCATGATTACATTTCTGCTTATTCATGTAAACCTCAACTACATTGTGTAATCTAATTTCATGTATTGATACATTTTTTATTTTATTTTTAAAATCTTTTGTCATTCGCACACGTAGCCTTCTAGCTCCACAGCCTTTGGACTGTGGATAGTAGATAAAAGTAGTAGACACAGTGTGCAATATGTGCAATGTTCAGTACGTCATATAATAATAATAATGTGTCTTTATTGATCACATATACATTATAGCACAGTGAAATTCTTTTCTTTGCATATCCCAGGTTGTTAGGAAGTTGGGGTCAGAGCACAGGGTCAGCCATGATACAGCGCCCCTGGAGTAGAGAGGGTTAAGGGCCTTGCTCAAGGCCCAACAGTGGCAGTGCTGCCCCCATCTTGAATCATATTACCGTAAATACTTAAATGTGCAGTCATTTGTTTCTTTTTTTCACTTTTTTATTCATTTCCTGCTTATTCAGGCTCAGAGTCATGTAGGCTGCATTGAATTTTATTTTCAATTCCCTCATCTCTTTCTCAGCGACTTTATCACTAGCACGTTGCACTGCTTTCACGATTGGGGTGGCACGAGGGGCAGACATAACAATGACACAATCCCTGGCGTTCTCATGTTTTTTACTGTCAGCATGCTTCTTTACGGTTTCTTTTTTAAAATGACTCGAACTGGTAATGAACTCTGTTTTACCAGCAATATCTTGTCCTGCTTTAGCACAAAAGGTGCAGTACATTTTCCCTTTGTCATAACGTAACCAGGTGAACTCTTGTAGCCAAGCTGATTTAAACTGTCTTGTCGGGATGAGAGCCGCAGGGACGGGAGAAGACTCAACTCGCTGCGCTTGGCTGTCATCATCTATAAAAGATTGCACACCGATTGAAACGGCCTGAGATGACTCAAATGTCACTTGGGAACTTTCACTGGTCGAGTTGGTCTCAACATCGTGGGCATCTGATGTAGAGGAGGCAGGGTTTGGACAGGCAGGGGATGAGGAAAAAGTCTGATATTTTTCTTGTCAGCTGACTAACGTTAGTTAACTACGCAGTTAGCTAGCCTACATATAACGGATAAATTCACATTCTAAGAAACTAAACCACATCAAACTAAATTAAACACCTTTAATAAAAAGGCTCAGGCAGGGTTAGGTTAGGGGATGACTCAACCCAACACTCAACCCAACCCAACCCAACACCTCCCACTTGGTGTGGGAGGTGGCACAGGCACAAAACCTTGTCCTTCATTCTGTATATATTTCTCTATATGTATTTAACATTCTATGAGAAAATATCAGTTGTATAAAAAAATGGAAAAGAAATTATATATATTTTTTAATCTATATATTGTGTTAAAAATGAATTCTGCCACTTTAAAAAAAATGAATTTTCATGAATCTCATGAAAATGAATCACATGAAAATATATCACTTGAATATGAATCTCATGAAAATGAATCATACGTAAATGAATCACATGTAAATGAACCATATGAAAATGAATAAATAAATTAAAGACTTTTTAAAAAATCTGCCCAAATGTAAGACCTTTTAGGTGAGGTTAATTATTGGGGGTTGGAGGATCAGTTTAGAGAACATATTATTTGTTTCTGATGGTTAGGTTCAGGGTTAGGGTTGGCCCCTAAGTTTCAACATTGGAAAAAGGAGTTTTTATTGGTTAAAAATTAGGTGATTAGAGTTTATTGTTTGGGTAAGCCCCTAGATTTCAAGATAAAAAATGGTTTTAATGGTTGGAATAGAAGTTCTAATTGGGTTTAAGGGTACTGGATCTATGTTCCCCATCCCTATTGTCCAACTTGTACAGATGAAATTTAATCTGGCCCAAATTTAGGGCCGAACCAGGAAAAAGTTCCATTAATTTTGTCCATGTTCCCTCTCAGATCCTTCTTCCTATTGATTACTCCCCTCTCCCCTGAGAAGAAATGCCTTTCTCTCTATTAATATATACCCCCCCACACATTTATATATAATATTATATTTATATTTTTGTGTCACGATATGGAGGTTGAGACGGATGCAAGTGCAGATTTTTCAAGTTTAATAAAGAACTAAACAAAATACAAAAGACACTGACATTGGGGCAAATCACTGTGGCAAAGACTAAACATAAACCAAAGAGAAAAACACAGCACCAGGGACAAAGGTAAAGAAAGACAAACGTGAGACAAAGAGTGCAGTGAAAACTGTGGCTAAATACACAAGTGCTTACCAGGAATGTGATCCAGGTGCAGGTGGTCATGTGATTGTGATGCAGTGGCTGCTGGGAACTGTAGTTCAGATTTCCTTCTCTGATTACATGACATAATGGTGTATGGTGTAATATGTGGTAATGTACGGGTATTACTCTGTGCGTGTGTGTGTGTTTATACAGAGGCTGAATGTGTTGGCCACTCTGGTTCAGGGTAACTTACCCAAAATACATCAGAGCATCATCACAGCTCTCATTACTGTAGATGGCCAGCCAGAGACATCGTCACTGAGCTCATCAATGAAAGGGTACAGATGGCTACACACCTTCTCTTCAGAGCGAAGGGAATCATGGGTGTGGTCAGATCTGATTGGTCAGAAGCTGTTAATAAATCTTTTAAAAATAACTGCAGCTCTGACAGCAGTGCATATGCAAATCAGTTCCCAGGTTTATACAGTATGAATGCACTCATTATAAACTATCCACGCTATATCGTCAGTGAGAATGCCCAATTCGTATACAATGAGATCGTATATACATCACGTCTTTGTGTATGTGTTCACGTAGGTGGACTCGAGCAGTAACTTTGAGTGGCAGAAGCAGCTGTGCTAATACTGGGACGTGGATCTGGATAAGTGCGTGGCCAGAATGGCTCTGTATCAGTACGTCTACGGATATGAGTACCCGGGAGCCTGCCTGCGTCTGGTCATCATCCCGCTCACAGTAAAGACGTGTTAACAATACGTTAAGAATTCATAATGCATAATGTAGTGTAGTGCATGTTATTATAATAATATTTATTTAAATACTATGCGTAATGCATTAAGGAGGCTTTATAACATGCTTCGAATGCGTTTATCGCTCATTATAGGCGTGTGAAAGAGTGAAGTCTTAAAGATACGTTCGTGTGTGACCTTTCCATCAGGAACATGTTTAATGTAAAAAAATCTTCTTGGAAATTACATGCTTGTGCTTGTTTGTGATGGTTTTTAGGACCGGTGCTATCTGTGTCTGATGGGTAACACCTCGAATAACATGTGTGTAGAAGGTGTGAGCTTGATCCTTTCACCGTTAGCCAGACAGAGTGTCTTGTTGTTGTCCAACACGGCGGTAATTTTCTCAATCCACAGGCACGTCCACAGGTACGTCACTCACCACCCACTTGTGTGTGTCGGCGATGTCATTGCCGAGGGACGTTTGATGGCACTCCGCTCCAGTGTGAGAGGGTCGCCTTCACCATACAGCTCGTCCATGCTCACTGACTGCGGGTTGAGCACGTCGGTCTCGATGGGCTTGTAGAAGGGATTCACCTCGCATCCCTCTGTCTCGTGGAGGGTTCACAGTGCGTCAGCGAGGGCACGGTACGCCGTGGTCTTACCGCCTCTTGTAGGGCACACCAGCAAGACGCCCTGGTGCACCAGCATGGTCTCGTACAGCTGGATCACCTTGGCGGTCATGCTGGAGACGGGCTGCAGGGAGCGGGCGCATAGAGCTGCCTCGATGTTCGACTAAAGTGCGCCGTAGTCGTGCTCGGGGACGCCCACACCAGGAAAGAGGTCCGACAGAATACCGTTAAACGCACACAAGAAAGATTGGATTGACTCGACTGACACTAGGTTCAAGATTTTCAGATTATGGATGTTCAGATGTTCCAGGATTCTTTACTTTTCATCTAGTATAATATTACAAGGTGCTAATGTTATATACTTTAAATGTTTTTTAAAAAAAAAGTTATATAGTATATGATTACAGCTTTTTAGTTGCAAAGAATTTGCAAATGTCAGTTAATTCTATTTCCTAATTTGTCCTGGAATTTCCTCCTAGTGCCTGATTCCAGGGATCCTGTGATAATGACCTTTGATAGTAAAGAAATATTTGGAGTAAATGTAAACTTTGGTGTTCTTTACTATTTATCAGTTTATTTTATTTTAAGTTCTGCGTCCTCCTTGAGTAACTTGGATTGAAGCGGCCTCCAGGTTGTCCCGGAGCTCGGTCCTGCCTGCGTAGCCTGGGTTCATCGTGATTAAGGCAGCTTCCTACAAATGGAAGCAAGGGATTGCTAATATTCTGAAATCGATTGCAACACTGAGTGAGTCTGTTCCAAGAATCGATTCAGCACAAATCTCTAATTAAAGATTAGGGGAACAACCCACAGTATTAAGTACATAGGATCATTATCATGATTAACAGGGCGATTCCTAATACCTGGTGTCAATTCGTAGATACCAGGTAATGGGAATAGAGTCGATTCAAAGGAATCAAGCTTTGGAGTCGACTCTATAGTCGTTGTGAATATGGAGTCAACTCCAAAGCTTGATTGTGGGGGAAGCATGACTGAAGAACCTTGATTTCTCAGTTTGGGAACAATCCCAAAGAAATAGTCGGGAGAGCGTTTGGCATCGTTGTGACAAACGCTGAATCTCACAGCTTTTTTTTTAGTTTTTAATTACTCAACAACTAAGACACAAACCCCTCGTTTATTCCTTCACTTTCATCTTTCACTACTTTTTTTATTTTACATTTTATTCTGATTCTTTCCCCCTGAATGTCTGGCTAGAACTTTCTGGAACTGGGAGCTAATGCTAAATTTAATGTTCTGTTAGAAAAGACAGCTTGATGTGTGGTTTCATTAAATTCATTCAATTTAAATATCTTGTCTTTCTAAGAAAAACTGCTGATTAAGCAATGCACTATACCATATTCATGAGAAAGTAGAATTTTGTATTTGTTATTTGGCGTTTGTGTAAATTCAATACGTCGTTTTCAGCTAGTGATTAAAGAATCGGTTCATGAATCATCTTTGTCAGATATGCTGGTAGCGCTTTCTGATTTTAGTCACTTAACCATTCAAAAGAGTTATTTGTGTGTGGAACAGTGTTGCATTGCACCCACGAATTCCTGCAACCTGGAATGGAAAATAAGATTTATTTTGTTCCAACACTTTTTTGTTGTTGTTGTTGTTGTTGTTGTTGCTCCAAAACTGAAAAGTGTTAAAATGGAAGCAGAAGTAAGTGTAGCTTCTTAAATTGTGTAGTGTAACGCAGTGTTTTTCAATCTTTTTTGAGCCATGGCACATTTTTTACATTGGAAAAATCTTGTGGCACACCACCAACCAAAAATGTTACAGAATGGCACTCTGTAGCCTAATACAGTATATATAATTACAATATAGTTTCTCAATTTATTTATACTCACTCAGTGTGAAACCTGGGCCTGTTTAGATGAACACAAAGCCGATATCCTGGCAGGAATTTAAGAAAGGCATACATGAAGCTCTTCAACAGCTTTCAGTCTTTCTCTGTTTTTAGTTTTTATAGCAGTTAGGCATGAAAAGCTCAGCTCACACACATATGTTGAGGAAAATGGGAGCAATGTCAAAACTTTGTTGGCCGGAATGGGGAATTCCTTGGCAGCAGTCAACCAAAAACTGTCCAAAGGAAGTTCAGCAAATCTTAGCTTTAAACCACAATCTTGTTTCAGTTCAGTTAGTTCCTCCTGCTCCTGTAAAGTCATGTCCTTTCCAACAGCAGTCAATGCATTCAGTGGAGGCTTAAGAGAAATAAAATGATAACTTCTCCTCAAGAGTTTACAGATGTTTACCTATTACCTTGCACAGTGCAGCAGGGTGATCTTGCCGTTCCTCTGTGAGTGGGAACATCTCAAGGTTGGCACTTTGCACATGTTGTTGCCAGAGGTGCACCTTTAAATGGAATCCATTTATTTTATCTCATTTCGGCCTTGCATCCGTGTGTTCGGTTCATTCAGATGATGAAATATATCTGCCAGGTATGCCAGCTTTGCACACCACTCATCACTTGCAAACAGATTTGAGTAATCAGACCTCTCATTTGTCAGAAAACTTTAAGTTCCTCCCGCAGCTCATACACACGGGCCAGCAACTTGTCACGCTACAACCATCGGACCGCTGTATGGAGCAATAAGGCTTTATGCTCCGCTCACATTTCCTCACGCAAAGATGCAAATATACCTTTTCAAAGGTCGTGTCTTTACAAAGTTCCCTATGCGCACAACATCATCCAATACAGGAACTAGTTCTGCTGGTAAAGTCTTTGCAACGAAGGTGTCACGGTGCAGAAAACAGTGTGTAACAATAAGATCTGGGTTTCTTTCCTTCACTCTGCTAACGAAGCCTTAGGTGTGCCCGACCATGGCTGCAGCTCCATCAGTGCAAACACTTGTGCAATTTTCCCACGCAAGTCCTCCCTGGTCAAGATATTCTGATGTGACCCAAAAAATTTCCTCTCCTGTTGTTTTTTCTGGCAGTGCCTTACAAAATAGAACGTTTTCTCTAATGGCATCTCCATCCACAAAACGCACATTGGCCAACAGCTGAGAATATCCGTAGACTCATCAGGTTGCAACGCAAATTTCCTACTGATGCGTATCTTTTCCAAAACATGGCTTTCGATGTCTGTAGACATGTCATCAGTACGTCTGGCGATTGTGTTATCTGAGAGCGGGAGTTTAGATATGTCTTTAACCGCGTCAGGGCCGAGCATCTTGTTGACAGTGTCTTTGCGGGCAGGTAGTATTAACGTCTCTGCCACAGTGTGGGACTTTTTTCATTTAGCTACAAGTTCAGCAACTAGCTTTGAGGGCTTTCTAATTTAGCTTTGTGGTTTTTCTCATTAATGTTGCCTGTTTCGGTGTTTTCACGCAGGCAAACAAAATAGTCCATCGGCTTGTTTTGAAGCGACGGGTGTTTCGCTTGGAGATAGCGTTTAAGCTTGCTTGGCACCATGGCGCTATTGGACTGCTTCTCGCCACACACCAAGCATAATGGAGTCGGGGTCATCTCATCGCTGGTGAAAGTAAATCCTAACGAAAGATAACTTTCGCTGTATTGCCTCGAGCTCACCGTCTTTGCTTTCTTTTTACCACCACTCATACTAGGCCCTTCACCTGGGTCACAATCTTGTCCAGGGCCCAGTTCGGAGTTTGCATTTTTCCTTTTTAAAAACTTCTCCATCACTGCCACCACGACCTGTCGCATGCGTCACGTCACTATATTACAGCACAGACACTCAACCATGGCTTATTATTTGCAGATAATCATGAATAAATTTTAATAAAAAAGAATTTTAAGACTAAGTGAAATTGGACAATTTCTCAAGGCACGCCTGACGATCTCTCACGACACACTAGTGTGCCACGGCACAGTGGTTGAAAAACACTGCTCTACGGTATGTATACTGTATTACATGCGTGTTGAGCAGAGAGGAGATATTATAATATTATACAGTATCTGGAAATATAGTGTGTGACTGCTGCTGAAATAAGGAAGAGACTTAGGATTCTCCTTTTCAAATCTGAAACATTCTTCTCACAGTCTTTAGTTATTTAAACTAAGCATTGGTGGTTCAGTGGTAGAATTCTCGCCTGCCACGTGGGAGGCCCGGGTTCAATTCCCGGCCAATGCAGAAGTGAGTTTTGAAAGTTAAGCCTTCACCAAAAGAACATTACAAGCCTGATCATTTCTGCCCAAACTATACCAACTCCATGCTGCTGAAATATACAAGAGACTTAGGATGCTCCTTTTCTATTTTGAAACCAAACTGTTTAATCAGAACAATACTTAATGAAAAGCACACTCTGCATTGTCCTTACTCCTTTAAGATAAGCATTGGTGGTTCTGTGGTCAAATTCTGACCGGCCGGGGTTCGATTCCCGGCCACTCACGACTGAGTTTTGAATATTGAGCATTCACCCAAAGAACTCTACAAGCCTTATCAATTCTGTCCAAAAAAAGGGTAGCAGACACAGTCCATGTTGCTCAAATATACAAGAGCCTTAGGATGCTCCTTGTCAATTTTGAAACCAAATTGCTGAGTCAGCACAATACTTACCTGGAAAGCGTCCTCTGTGAAGTCCAGGTTAGATTCCAGGCCAATGCACAACTGAGTTTTGGAGACGTTTGTGTTGCTTGAGCCTTCACCCAAAGCACTTCACAAGCCTTATCAATTCCGCCCAAAACTAGGGTAATGGACAAACTCCATGCTGCTGAAATATGGAAGAGATTCTCCTTTAGAATTTTAAACCAAATTGCTGAAGCAGCACAATACTCAGCTTTAAATCACACTCTGCGAAGTCCATGGATTTTTAAGATAAGCATTGGTGGTTCAGTGGTAGAATTCTCACCTGCCACGCGAGGGCCAGTCACACGTAGGTGTAGAGCGCTGACTAGCCAATAGAAAGTGAGGAAAATCCAGGAGGAGGGTCGGACGAACCTAACATAAAAACATCCGTTCAAATATTTATATTATATTATCTGTTACATATTGTATCTATGTAATTTTTTAAAAGCGGCATTGTCAACATTTACTATTCCGATACTCTTTCAGTGTGTAAAATTAACTGTTAAAGAAGAATGTGAAATTAACAGTTTGTCAAAATTAAAATAACTATCGAAATAATATATGCAGGGTGTGTTATAGTAAGTTATTGAAAATGTATTCCAAATAAGGACTAAGATTTTAAAACATTTACAAATACAAGCTAGATAAAACATATTTACAAATACACAGGACAATTTTGCTTTGTTTTTTTAAATACAATGTTGTCTATACACAATTCCACAATGAGAGAGAGAGAGAGAGAGAGAGAGAGAGAGAGAGAGAGAGAGAGAGAGAACACAGAAGACGTAGAATGAGATTCATGGACAACAGTATTACACAGGATTTGTAACTATTTACCAAAATCCAACCTTGTGCTTGGCTTGCAATCAGACATGCCATGCACAGACCTTAAATACTGTGTTTCACAACAAAGTTATTTTCTCTTTTCAACAATCCACCTCTGCCTCTCAGCCTCATAGAATGAGGACTGCTGAAACTCTGCCCATGTCATCTCTGCATTCATTCCTTGTGCCTGATACAGGGAGAGCACTTTAGAAGGACAGTAAATGTATCTGCCTGCCGCTCCAGGGAAACCAGTGTGGATATGAGGGCTATTGGGTCCTTGTTTTAGTGGCTGGTGGCAGAACCTGCACAGATGACCAGAAGGCCCTCTGCAGAGTATGCCTCAAAGACATTCCTGGAGCAGTAGAAGTATTTAACATCACCAGTCTGCTAAAAGAAATGTACAGAGGAGCATTTGGCTGACCACAAGCTAAACAGGATCTAATTTGTTTTTTTGGTGTCTTCTCAACTGCTGCCTGTGTCAGAGGTACGTCTTCAGGAACACCACTAGCAGGTGGATTGAACGGAGCGGGAGGCTGTATTGTTCCTGACCACATCTTTTCTTTGAGGTGTTGATTTCTCTTGCAAAGAAGGATTGTCTTTAATGCTTCTTGCCTCTTCAGATGAGTCCCGAAGTAAATCACCTGATGGGCCTCTCCTGAAGGACACGTTGATTCTCCCAGGGATTTTTTTTTCTTCCTGCTGATGGCCTGAATAGTACCCATAGATATGAACAATTAACATAAATAAATATATAAAAAGAATTTACTTAGTTATGCATGTTTTGTAAAGTAAAATTATGGTCACTGATTCTTTTAAAATAACTTGACAGGTTTCATGTTAGAGTAAAAGATCAATGACCCAAAGTTTAATTATACAACTATTGAAAAGATACACATCTACTCTAATATATTCTAACCTAATCTAACATGTGATCTGCTCACTTGTTACCAAAAGACTTTATTTTACTGTGTGTTTGACTACTGAACAAACAACAGACACTGAACAGTAGACAATAGAAATTCCACTCGGCATACAATCGTATAATGATATTCCTGAATTGACCCTACATATATAGTTTAAACCATTCAAATGATATTCATAATATACCGATGTTTCTTTTGAGTAAATAAGCAATTTTATTATTTATAAGTTGCTTTGGATAAAAGCGTCTGCTAAATGAATAAATGTAAATGTAAGTGTACAGTTCACTTTACCTGCCGCCTAAGAGCGCTTTTTTTCTCAGGTAAAATGATGAATGTTAATCGCTGTCTGGGGAAAAAAGAAATAAACAAAAAGAGATGAAAGCCGAAAAAATAAAGCCGATAAAGTATTAACTGGTTTTCGTGATAGCGGAGACAATTCAAAATGTAGATCTTCAAAAAAACAAAAAAAAACCACCAAGCTTTGGAACAGCGCCATGGAATCAACACGTGGCGAAATATATATTGCATCCGTAGTGATAACGACTACCACTGAGAATTAACTGGAAAAGTTGAGCATAACTACTTTCTGCTCTGGGAAAGTTAAGCAGAACTACTTTCAGCTAACTACCCTGGCAGCAGTGGGATTTGAACCCACACCCCCGAAGAGACTGGAGCCTCAACCCAGCGCCTTGGACCACTCGGCCACACTACCCCAGGACAATGTGGTGGTTTACCCGTCCGTAGTAAGAAGGTGACCGGGTCATTCCACTGGACAACAAGAAATCTGAAAATAAATTATAAACCAGAAATACAGAAAAATGTAAAAGAGACTTACTCATAATTCAGATGGTGAAGATTCTTGTCTCAGACGATGGAGGCCTTAATTTTAAGAGAAAACCATGAGGAGCCATTTATAAGGGTAGCTGAGTCAAGCTGCCCCCGCGAGATAATAATGAGACCAAGGTCTCTCTAAATTGTTTTGTCTCTCTCCCACTTTCAATCCTAATGGTATCCAGAAAGGCCTCTTTCAAAACATAATGGTAATGTAGATGAGCTCTTTTTAACCCTATTGGTATTGATATCATAGTCTTTCTGAAATATATTGGTTTTCTACTGTGTAAATACAGGTGTCAGATCACTTCTGAGAATTCTCATTGGTGTGGATCTCGTGTGATGGAACGGAACCAATAAATTTGGACCCTTGCTTCTTCTCACTCACGGCTGGTGTCTTTTTTTCTATCTCCAACTGGGTTCACAGATGTGAGTATTTGCTTCTATATTGAATTTTAAATGTTTTTGGGTAATAGGCTAAATTTGGGCCAGCATTGTCTTGCTGCATGGCCCACTTTCTCTTGAGATCCAGTTTACGGACAGATGTCCTGACATTTTCTTTTATAATTTGCTGGTATTATTCAGAATTCATTGTTGGCAAGCCGTCCTGGCCTAGATGCAGCGAAACAGCTCAAACTGTAATGCTACCGCCACCATTTTTCAGAAATGGGATACGGGTCTTATGCTGGAATGCAGTGTTTTCCTTCCACCAAACAGAACCCTTCTCATTTAAACCAAAAAGTTCTAGTTTGGTCTCACCTGTCCACAAAACATTTTTTCCAGTAGCCTTGTCCATGTGATCTTTAGCAAACTGCATGCGGGAAGCAATGTTCTTTATGGAAAGCAGTGGCTTTCTCCTTGCAATCCTGCCACGCACACCATTGTTGTTCAGTGTACTCATTATGGTGGACTCAGGAACATTAACATTTGCCTACGCGAGAGAGGCCTTTAGTTGCTTAGAAGTTACCCTGGGATCCGTTGTGACCTCGTGGACAATTACATGTCTTGCTCTTGGAGTGATCTTTGTTGGTTGACCACGCCTGGGGAGGGTAACCATGCTCGTGAATTTCCTTCATTTGAACACAATCTGTCTGACTGTGGATTGGTGGAGTCCAAACACTTTAGCGATTTTTTTTATTTTTTTTTCAACTTTTCCAGCCTGATGAGCATCAACAACTCTTTTTCTGAGATCCTCACAAACTTCCTTTTTTCATACCATGATACACTTCCACAAACATGTGTTGTGAAGATCAGACTTTGATAGATCCCTGTTCTACAAATAAGACGGGGTGCTCACTCACACCTGATTGTACCTACATGGTGTATAGCATGAAAGAGTGGGAGAAAAACCTGCATAAAGCCTTTGGAGACAAGACATCACCCACCATAAGCTAACTACCCTGGCAGCGGTGGGATTTGAACCCACGCCCCCGAAGAGACTGAAGCCTAAAGCCAGCACCTTGGACCACTCGGCCACACTACCCTAGGCTAATGGTATACCCATTTGTGGTAAGAAGGTGACTGGGTCATTCCGCCAGACAACAAGAAATCTGGCATGGGCGCGACAAATGGGCTGTTGAGAGACTCAAGTGCCTTTCGCTTAACTGGCTCTGGAGGAGACATCTAACCATTTCCAGCTGAAGACAGAGCTAAGGCCTGGTCTTTTGGACACGATTTATCTAGGTTTAAGACCCCATGGTCCACGGTCACTTCGGTAGTGTTTGTGGAAGAGCTCTTTTGCTATGACCTTACAATGTTTGTGAACCCTTTAGAACTTTCTATACATCTTCATTACCAGGACCCAAAACATCATAAGATTTTCACACAAGTATTAAAAGTAGATAAAGAGAACCTATTTAAAGATACCAGACAAAAATATTACACATGGTCATTTATTTATTGATGAAAATGATCCAATATTGCATACCTGAGTGGCAAAAGTATGTGAACCTTTGCTTTCAGTATCTGGTGTGACCTCGGTGTGCAGCAACAGCTGCAAACAAACGTTTCCGGTAACTGTTGATCAGTCCTGCACGTCAGCTTGGAGGAATTTTAGCCCATCCCTCATTACAGTACAGTTTCATCTCTAGGATGTGGGTGGGTTTACAGCAGCTGTGGCCAAAAAGCATTCTAGCAGTTTTTGACATGTATATGTATTTCATCAGCGCTGCTACGAGCTTATTTTTTCCCCCGTAACACTAATATAGCCTTATTCTCTGTTTACTCAGCAAGACTATAACTTTATTCTCAGTTCCTCTCCTTAACTTCAGTCACTTCCTCACTGAAACCTATAATCAAAATAACTCCAAAGCTCAGGACCCAAGTCTCTACTCTAAATCATGTGTCTAGAACACAGGCTCTGAACTCTTATCTAACACATTTGGTGTTTTATCTGCTCTAAAGCACCCACCTCAGCTCGTGCAGGCCGCTTAATTAGCTGATGACTTGAATCAGGGGAGTTTGGTGCAGGTTCTAATTGAACATCCTCAGGAGTGTAAAGAAGCCTCTCTCTAATATCTTTCTTACCGGTTCAACTCCAACTTCATCACCACCCCAAGAAAGCACTGCATGTTAGTAGTGTTCAGGGTCAGTATCTAAACTGATAGTCTATTCACACACACTAGCACTAATACACTTCACATCCAGTATTTCCTTCTCTAATGTAGTGGGTTCACTGGTAACAGGTTTGTCTGATTAGTATTCTGTTAACAATGTCGGTGTGTTGGTTTGGAGTTGTAGTTTGTGTTTGCCATGTTTGTAGTCTGAGGTGCATTCTGGGAAACGGAGTCGCTGGTTTGCTGTGACATGACAATGACACTTGAGAGTTTACTGTTCAAGACTCAGAATTACTATACATTACTATAATTACCATCAAGCTGCACATGACATTTTATGAAAGTAGTACTATGTTTTTGCTCATTTACCGGTACCTCATACAGTCAAAAGGTTATTGAATTTTAATTATTTTCTTAAAAATAAAATAAAAAAATGTAAAAACTGAGTTGTGATTAGTTGTGAAATTAGACAACACTTGCAGACTCGTCCTCTGAGGTGAAAAAGGTTTATTACAGAAAGATGGTTAATACAGCATAGAAGAAGTATCCCAGAAGACAAAAAAATTTACATGATCATCCTGTTTACAACGTTTACAGCCAGGCTCTTAATGCATGCTGTTACCTTCTTGAGCATCAGTGAATGTTTGCACCTTTTGGAATAGTCATGTACGAGTCCTTCGATTGTCCTCAGTGTGAAAAGATGGATCGGAACATCATATAACCGCTACTGGAAAGGGCTAAAATATGCAGGAAAAGCAAAGTATGAGAAGGACCTGGAGGATTTTTCTGAAGAACAGTGGGCAGTTTAACTGCTCAGGACAAACAAGGGACTCATGAACAACTATCATAACACATAAAAAGAGTCCTGGATCATTCAGGTAACGACACACAGTATTAAGAAGCAAACGTGTGTAAACTTTTGAATGGGGTAATTTTGATTAATTCAGCTATTATCTTGTGGACTATATGTAAACATCTGTTATGTGAAATAGCTTATTCATGGCGGTACTAAATAAGAAACTTAGGATTTTTATGATCAATCTTATTTTGTAAAGAGTATTAAGATTTTGTAGATACTGCAAGTGGTATGTAAACTTCCGACCGCAACTGTATACCCACCCAGATACCAACACACACACACACACACACACACACACACACACAAATTCAACCATTTAAAAACAGCAAGGACTTTTATAAACAATCAAAAATACACTACAATATGTACATTTTAACAAATTAACAAAGAGTCCACAGTTAAAACACTCTAAATACCTTCTTTTTGCAAAAGTTTTCAAAAGTCTTCTCTTGCACCCGCACTCTCGATCTGATGCCAGCTGGAGCCACCTCTTCATGGTCCCCTCAACCTCCATCTCTGCAGCTTTAGCCGTGAAGAGGTTTCTATGAACATTGGAAGAAAGCAATGCATATCGTAAGCTTATTATGAATCCTAAGCATTAATTACGTTTATACCATGGTCAGTGTGAATATCGGATTCTGAATGGCTGGAAGGTGTGCATTATAACCGTTTATTGCACAGGTAGTTCCAGTCAGTTTGATCACTGTGAGCATTTCTAAATCAACGCGCAGCCTACATGCACACACAAACACACACACACACACAGACACTCGAGCAAACAGAGACATTCGTGAACACACATTCGTACACACAGACACTTCTTGCCGGCGCTGTCTGCAACTTTGTCTGCAACAAAAAAAATAACTTTGCTGGTAAAAAGTTACATTATATTTCTCAGCAATGAGGTGTTACCATCACTGTTTGTGAAGTAATTCAACTCTCAGTTTTACTACACTACTGCTGCGCAACACTGACTATGTTTACATGGACAGCAGTAATCTAATTATTGACCTTACTCTGAGTAAGATAATAATGTGATTAAGGTGTTTACATGCGTCGCGCCACGCCGTCCGACGTCCCTCCAGAATTTCACGTCAACATACAGTTCGTCTTCGTTATGGTATAGTATACAGTTTTGGGTGTTTTTATTTAATTTTTTTATGAACGCTTTAAGCGCAGTTTTTTTTTGTCATGCTGTACGTGCAAACAGACAACTGCTTGAAGCCGTGAACTGCATCCCAAACCGTTCACTTAGCGTCTATATAGTAGCCGAGATAGATGTATTTTCCCCACTACAGGCCTATAGTAGGCAAGTATGCGGATTGGGACGCAGTATGCGGATTGGGACGCAGCCGTGCTCTCTTGTTCGCCATAAAATGTTGAGCACTGCCGTGTGTGTACGTGTCCTGTCGCAAAATGCGGTGAAAACTCACACAACGTTAATAATGTGATTCAGGTGTTTACATGTCTGTAATACACGTTGATAATGCGACTAAAACAGGAGTACTACATGTCTTAATTCGATTAGTGCTTACTTCGAGTAATGACTTTAATCAGATTAAGGTAATTAAAAATTGCTGTTTACATGGTAGTTTCTTAATCAAAGTATCGTCTTAATCGGGTTAACAGTGGATTATTGTGGTCCATGTAAACTCACTGACTGACTGCTGAGAGGCACATGATGCAGGAAATTCATACATGATTAATCTCTCTGTCTCTGATAGATATCTGTCAATTCATTCAAATAAATGTAATCTCATCACACTACTTTATCTCTGTGTCTGATTTATATCGGGCAAAATTCCAGATCTAACGACCTAACTAATAGAAATTAACTGTCATTTTAAACTTCTAATATCAATGACAGCTTTAACTTTATTAATTGTGGAAAGACCATGGTATAAGCGGGGTAATCCATGGCTAGGTGACGATTTGAACGAGTGGTTCATTTCCTCCACATCATGCACTAAAATCGTTTAATGCACATCTAGCCGTGGATTACCCTTTACATATCATCTGAGAGAGACAGCTAATTCTGTATGTAAACAGATATACTTACCAATCATGACCTCTCCAAGTTTGAGAGTGGCCAGTGAAGTCTTTCCATCGACTCCCCTCCAATTGAGGTTCTTTGCCAGGGAGTTAGCAGTCACCCTCTTCAGTATGCGCCAGGTGCAGTCGAGCACATCCGCCCTGTCAATAAGCGCCAACCAGTTTACCCGAAACCGATGATTTTTAAAACAATAATATAATATAAAATATAAATAATTAATAAGCATATATTGCCTTGTCAACTGTGTCAGTGCTTCTCACTACTCCTGCAGTTACCCTGCCCTGTGTGCTTTCCATGTTTTGCTCCTCTACCGAAGATTAGGTCATAACTGTTCCCTCATATCAAAGTGTGTCACCTTGAGAAAACAAACACTCTCAGTAGCTGTGTAATTGTGCAAGCAATTGTTAACAAAAAAAGGAAAAAAATTCTCACCAGTTTTTGCTTGCAATCTGGGCTCTGTTGCATCCTTGTCTCCAGACTACGCAGTTGAGGAAGATCTTGCAGGGCAGTAAATCTTCATCAATATCCAAAGACTGCACCTGGAACACCTGTAGTTGAAGCAATCTCATTGGTTTGTTGGTCCAGCACCATCTCTAATTTAGTCAACACCTCCCTCAGCATGGCTATGGTAAAGAAGTTAACAATATTTACAAACGATACACACTACAAAACTATACAACTCCATCCTCAGTCTTATTCCTAACCTACACAAATTCCAGTAAGATGGCTGAGTGGAAATCACGGTTAATTAATACTTACAAAAGAAAGTCAATCAGAAAGCAGAAGAATACTTGGTATAGCCGATACTGAAAAAAAAAAATTATTGTATCATTCTTTTTAAAATTTTAGTATCAACTTGGTACAGATACTTTTGACATCACAACTTACCAATTACAACATCCTTGAATTGCAGGGATGCCAAGGATATTTTCCCATTCATTTGTAACAGATAGCTGCACAGTGACAGGGGCGGCTGTGGATCAGGTGGTAGAGCGGGTTGTCCACTAATCGTAGGGTTGGCGGTTCCCAGCCAGCATGACTCCACATGCCAAAGTGTCCTTGGGCAAGACACTGAACCCCAAGTTGCTCCCGATGGCAAGTTAGCGCCTTGCATGGCAGCTCTGATACCATTGGTGTGTGAATGGGTGAATGAGACACACTGTAAAGTCCTATATAAGTGCGCCATTTACCATTTTACCATTTAGTGACGCAGAAGCGGAGTCCGTTCCATTCCGTGGTGTTTTAATTAACGGAAGTAAAAAAAGAGATGAAGAGAAGGGTGGGGTCTTAGGAAGCAATAAAAAGAACAGGTGACTAGATGAGAGAAAGCGGGACGCGGAAATGAGAGCCAGGTGAGAATGGCGGAACTGATGGTGTGTGTTTGCCAAGGACCATGCTAATGCTCTTACTGTGGATTATAACCTTGTGGATATTGATTCAGGAGGCTGGTGAACACTTCGGGAATATTCTGCCAAGGTGATTAAACTAGCGAGCGGAGTTTTGAGGGTTCGGAGGCACATCACGGGTTTTGAGATCCTTTCTTTAATACTTTTGTGGAGAACCAGTATGTTTAAATCGTTGGATGTTACTGTCTGTAAAGAACTCCGAGTGTTAAGCGGAATCTGACTGCCGGTTTCCCATGCTTTCGGGTTCACGAACTCCCGTACGCCTAAATCACCGCCATTGAAGTGCAGCTTTAAAGTGAACAACTTTTTTGTTTTGGTTAAGAATTATTTTGGGGTTAAATGTTTTTTTCTGCCTTTTGTGTGTGAAAAGTTTCTTTTATGAATAGAGCCTTGTTTCCTTATGGGTGTGTTTATTAATCCCACGTAGGGGAACTTTTTGGTTTTCATTATTTCGGTTTCTATGACTGAAACGATCTGTATTTTCTTATGTTTATTGCATAAATAATAATAAACTTATTTTGTAAGAATTGAGTAGCCTTATTCTGAGTGATGTCCAAATTACAAGTTATAAGTGACTGTTAATTTGAACTGTCTGGCGTCCAAACCCCATAAGGTACCACGCTACAGAGTGGCGCCCAAATGGGGACCGAACCGTAAGATTTAGAAAGTTTAGTTGGGGTACTGAACTTAACAGACTTGGACATTTGCGTTATTGATGGACTTGACCATTGTTAATTATTGTGAAATACAGTGTGTACATATATTTTCAGTTTTTCTGGTTGATGTTTACATGAAATGTATGGTTATTGAGAACATTCAGGAGTCTGTGTAACTACTTGCTGCTCTGTATTGTTTCTCTTCTTCCCTGGCCATGTCTACCCCTACCCCTCGAATCAAGCGCATCATTACTCTTGTCTTCTTGATGAAGGAAAGAGCCAGGCTTCCACATTCAGTGGAAAAGCAGAGACTGCCTGTGATTTTGCAAGCAGCTGTTATCTGCCTTGCTACAAAAGCTCAATGGAAGGGAAACCGCTCCCAGCCTTTTTCGGGCGTAGACCTCTTGCTGATAGGTGAACTTGGTGACCAGTACTTTATGGAAAATTTTCCAGTCACGCACAGTGTCTTACTGAGCAACAAAAGAGCCAGGCTTCCACTTTCTGTAGAAAACCAGAGACTCCCTTTCATTTTGTAAGCAAATGAAACTGCTTTGCTACAAAGGCACAAAAGAAGGAAATCTGCTCTGTCCAAGGTCTCGCTTTCCGGCTGTTCCTAGAGGACCTGATCCTACGGTGATGACAACCGGTCAGTTATTAAAGCAAAGTTCAAAATTGCTAGCTTGTTTCTGCCCAGTCTCGAACCAGGGACCTTTTGCGTGTGAAGCAAACGTGATAACCACTACATTACAGAAACCACGACAGAAACACCCTTTAGCTGTTGCCTATGGTCTGCTGATGAGAAGAGCACATAGTTAAACTTTTGTTCAGCCATCTGCTTTGAAATATGATCCATGTCTATCTCCATGAAAGACTTGGCAACAAATGCCACACATATCTCAAGATTTTCAAAATCACTGAACCTTTCCTCAGATTCCTGCCCAAGCCTGGACAGGAGGTCACAATACTCGAGTACATCCAAAACTTTGGTTGCATTTGCATGGCTTTCTTTCTATCTGTACCAATGAGGGGAAGTGTTGCAATCTTTTGTTTTTCAATTGCTGAAGGTAAAATGACAGTTTTGCTTTAAATACCTTCACAGCACTGATCATATCACATATGGTTTTGTCTTTACCTTGTAACTGAAGATTGAGCTGATTCAGTTTCTCTGTCACATCAGCCAAGAATGCAAGATCAAGCAGCCATCAGACAACAGATTAGTGTCGTCGCCCCCAGTTCCATTAAAGCCGTAATTTCACTCACCAAGGAAATAAAACAGTGAAGTACCTTACTCCTACTCAACCATCTGACTTCTGTATGAAGGAGATCGCCATACTCTGCAGAAATTTTGAATACAAATTCTTACATTCAGCCATAATCCAGTCCAGACATTCTGTCATCTGCTCCGTGCAGCACTGCTTCATACACGCTGTAGGAGAAAATAAAGACTTCAGATCATCACCATCATCACCACCATTATCACCATCACCATCATCGTCCTCATAATCATCGTCATTGTCATCATTGCCATCATTGTCACCCTCATTGCCGTCATCATCATAGTCACAGTCATCATCGTCGTCACCATCATCATAATCATAATCGTTCTGATCATCGTAATCGTAATCACCATCATCGTCGTCACCATCATCGTAATCATCATCATCGTCACCATCATCGCCGTCATATCATCGTCATTGTCATCATCATCACCATCGTTATCATCATCATCGTCGCCGTCATCATTATCTTCATCGTCATCATCATCATCATGGTCATAGTCATCATCTATTGTCATCATCATCATAGTCACCATCATCGTCATCATGATCATCATCGTCAACATCATCGTCGTCATCAACATCGTCGACATTGTCACCATGATCATCACACTCCAATGCCCTACAAAACCCTAAAAAAAACTCAGAAAACCTCTGAAACCCTCCGAAATGCTAAAAAACTCAAAACCCCCAAAACCCGCCAAAACAGTCCAAAAACCCCTCAAACCCTCCAAACCTGAAAAAACTCTACAAAAAAAAAAAAAACCCTCAAAACCCCAAAAGTTGCAGCTTTATTACAGATGTGTTGAAAATGTTTAATTTCTCAAGGGTTTACATTGGAGACCCCCTAATGGTCAAAAGTATAAAGACATGTAGAACTGCAGCACAGTTAACCTTTACTGTGTGTAAAGGCCAAGAAGAAATAAGCAGCTGATATACACAACAGATAAAGTAGTTCCTGAAGGAGCCGGGCCAGACTGGGACAGAAATTGGGACAGAAACTGGGTCTCACACCCACCCGGTCCTCCCCATACACAATAATACATGTTTGATGTGAACATTAATAAAGCTATTGACCTGTAGCTGCATGATTTCATGTACAGTGCTGCTGTCACATGATTAGCTGAGTGTATATGGGCCATTGTTCCAGTGATACAATAGAGACTATAATAATTAGAAAATATATTTATAATTAAAATCTACAAGTTAATATAGGAAATTTAAGTAAGACTAGTGAATTTAAATTCAATTTGCATATCCCTCATCAAAAAAAAAGTTGAGCAGACACGACAGTACGTTTTTTTATTCATGAACACGCATATGTACATAAAATGAATCAGATCTCTACACTTAAAGGTCGTAAACCCTGTTACCTCAGTGTCAAGCCTGTTACCCTTGTGTAACCAGTGTTACCTCAGTGTCAAGCCTGTTACCCTTGTGTAACCAGTGTTACCTCAGTGTCAAGCCTGTTACCCTTGTGTAACCAGTGTTACCTCAGTGTCAACCCTATTACCCTTGTGTAACCAGTGTTACCTCAGTGTCAAGCCTGTTACCCTTGTGTAAACAGTGTTACCCTCACGTCAACTATAAAGTTTGTATCTCCATGTGGTATTCGTGTACTGTGAAGTATCTGGTGTTAAATTTTGGGAAAATGAAGAAAACTAAAGTACAAGTTACACTCTAAACACAAGCTCCATTAAATCATCTTCAGAGAAATGCTGTTACTACAGACTTCGTATAGTAACTGATACTCTAGATAAACATCCCCGCTCATGCCAAGGGACCAAGTGGACACACACATTCATGATAAAAAGAGACTTTATTTACAGTTTGCATTTTCATATCACTATAATTTGATTAAAATTACACCTCTTATTTAACAGTTCAGATCAGTAGTTCATAGAGTACAGAAGATACCAATAAGGCCACATTGTGAAGCACACACACACATAAAAGGACACATTTTGATATTTTGTAAAATAGTTAGTAAAATTAGAATAATTTTAAGATTTTTTTTTTTTTTTTTTAAATAGCAAGCTTTTTGTGCCAATTGACAGGCGTGTCTGAGTCAGTGAGGGCGGAGCTTAAGTATAATCTGAACTGTATAACATTACCACTAGCTTCTATTTTTATTTCTTTAGTATTTGTGGGCATAAAAGCCTGCCTATAATTAAACAGTATAATAGTTTAGTAATATCAGCTGTGCTAGCCCGTCACCTACCCACAGCACTAGTTAACATAGCGAACATTAACGTTACCTACCCAGCAGTCGCTATACAGCATTAAATAGATGATCAAGCTGAACAAGTGGAAAGAAAAGCTAACGGATGTCACATGATTAAGTTGAAAAAAAATTCACATAAGCTCCACCCATACTGAACCAGGAACACCTGTCACATGGCAAATTCAGTATATACTGACTGTGTGTGCGAGAAAGAGAGAGGTAATGCAACACATGTCCAGCAGAGGGAGCTGGTGAACTGTGTGTTTCTCCAGTACACACACCCCAGAGATAAAAGAGAAGAGAGATTTTCCTCCCATTAACCACAGCATGAGGTCATTCATTAACTCACACACAGAAATGAAATAAAATGCATTTTTAAATCCAAACCTGTGACTGTAAATGTATGTATAGTGTATGTGAACATGTACGCATGTGTGTGTGTGTGTGTTTACAGTCACAGTGTGTTTTACTGGTCTCCTAGCTGCGAGTTTCACTCTCAAAGGCGGGCTTATCGTAGTGCAGTGGCACTTCAAACACACTGCCTCCAAACCTGCAAGCCAATCACAGCACAGCGTACAGCCATTGAATAGAGCCTCCATATGGAAGCGTACCTCTGCGCTGAGGAGCATGCCCTCCTAAGCAGTTAGGGCAGCTACGAGAAAACAGGTTCCCAGTCCATCACTGAATGCAGAAATACATAACCAGAGCCATCTCTCCCTACAGCTCTTGCCTGGCGTCCCACTGAAGATAAGCAGGGTTGAGCCTGGCCAGTACTGGGAGACCTCCTGGGGAAAACTAAGCTTGCTGATGGAAGTGGTAATAGTGAGACCAGCAGGGGGGGCTCACCCTGTGGTCTGTGTGGGGTCTAAAGCCCCAATATAGTGACGGGGACACTACTGTATAAACAGCACTGTCTTTTGGATGAGACATTAAACTGAGGTCCTGTCTCTCTGTGGTCATTAAAAATATAAAACATAAATAAAAATAAAATAAAATAAAAAAAAGAGTAGGGGTATAACCCCAGTGTCCTGCCCAAATTCCCTCATTGGCCTTCTCGATCACCCCCTAATAATCCCCATCTCTGAATTGGCTACATCACTCTCTCCTCTCCACTAATAGCTGGTGTGTGGTGGGAGATCTGGAGCACTATGACTGCTGTCCCATCATCCAGGTGGAGGATACACACTAATGGTCTCCTCCCAGTGTAAAGCACTTTGAGTGTCTAAAAAAGTGCTATAGAAATATAACTGTAACCAAGTAACTTGAAGATGCCCCACCTGCCAGAGAAAATCACCATGAAACCTGCCCTGGATCTCCACAGGTCAACTCAGTGACAAGACCAAGACCAAAAACGGTCAGCCACTGTGAAGAACACCGCTGCTGAGCTATTCCCATTAGATGGAGAAAAGTATTAGAACAGCAAGGGCAATTATTTTTGGTTTGCTATATACGGGAAACATTTGGGCTTGAGATCAAATGATGAATAGGAGTTGATTAACAAATTTAGATGTAAATATTAGGAAATTAAATTCTGGTCAAACAACTTAAAATATGGCACCTTGTGTTTAAACCTACCCATTTTTCAAATGATCGAAAATATTGGAACATGTTTGGAATGTCCTAAAAATGACCGACATATCTCAAACCCAAATGTCTTCAGTGTATAGTAAAAACAAATCCTGGGCTTCAGAGGGAACTGTATTGACAGACCAGCGCATGTCCTGACACCATGTTTCCATCGAACCCAGGACAAGAATATCAGCGTTCTCACAGACCTTATGGCCTCTCGTCAGTTGAGCCACAATTTTGAATCTTTTTGTGGTCATGCTAGTATGTTTAGTCCAAATACAGGTGTGTGCTTCCAAAATAATACCCCCCCCCCCCCCCCCCACCCCACACACACACACACACACACACAGTGAACAAACTAGCTTATTAGCAGCAGCTTCTGGAATTCAGCAAGGCAGGCTGAAATACAGTGTGTGTGTGTGTGTGTGTGTGTGCACTTCTCACCTTCATGTGTGTGGTCAGCAGGACCCAGCTGCTCTGTTGCATGCAGAGATTCATATCCAGAAAAGGCAGCATCGCTGTGTGAGAGACTCGGAGTTGGGGTGTATGCTGGAGACTGAGTCACAGTGTGTGTGAAAGTACTCAGTGCTGCTGGGAAACGAATGCAAAGCAGAAGTGACCGTCTACATGTGCTGCTCCTCAACATCCGTCTCTAGAGAGATGAGAAACTCTCATGAATCCATTTACGCACACACCTCACCTCTACTCTGAGGGATTTGAGGATGACACACGTACATCGGGCAGGTCCTGTGATCCATCAGCCATGGCTCAACACATGCCTTATGGAAGAAGTGACTACACAGACAGACAGACAGACAGACACACACACACACAGGGTAAGTCTTACAGGGTTTCAGAATGTAAAGTTTCGAGTCCAGAGCTCTGAGGTGTACACTGGCACACGCTCATGAGTACAGTCACAGCTGCAGGATATGGAGGAGGAAGAGGAGGAACCAGAGACGAAAGAGGAAAAATGAGAGGAGTGGGAGGAGCCAGAGGACGAGCCAGAGCCTAGTGAACACATGGTTGAGTGCGAGGAGGAAGAGGAAGGTGATGGTAAAAAGCTTCACTGACGTTCAACTGGCCTCTAGTGAAGTTGTGCATCAGTGTGCAGCCACTGAAGTGCAGAGTCCAAATGATGTCACACATCAAGAGGAATCGTTTGATTCACTGGTGCATTCTGGGAAACAGTGTTTGTCTGAAGGGAGGAAACAGGAAGCACTGGACTTTTTTCTGAAGGCCACTGACATTAACACTGGAGACAGTGAGATACAACTGCTCATCAGCTTACTGTACAGACACCTGAGTCACTGACACACACACACACACCTGCATCATCATCCAACCATACAGACACAGTCACTGACACACACAGTGTGTGGGTGGGTCTTCCAGCTAAAGTGGTTTAGAATTAGGCCTAGATTTGAGGAATGCTGTATGGTGCGTGCTCTATGCCATATGAGGAGTTTTGTACATCAAAGCAAGCACTGATCATGTTTGGGGACACAAGCTCCGCCTGCTTGCCCTTTATGTATGTTATACAACATGGCTAAATTTTTTTGACTTTTTCTTCAATTAAAGCACTGAGATGAACAGCCACATCTGTTTCAGATTCATATTTACACTTACTCTTGCACTATTAACACTAAATCCCATTACCTGTATTTATGAATATTAACATTTGCTATTTTCATTACTTATGCTACTCCAATTAATAATCTTGCTGTTCATATTGTTATTTAATAATATAACTGTCAATCCAGCATCTAAAATTTTCACACTCCAACCAGACATCCCAAATAGCAAGTACGTTTGGGCCACATGTGGGTATTATCCGTCACATATGGCCTAGATATAGCACTGCTGAACAGATATGGGCCAAATTGTGACCATATTTGTCCTCGTCCTGCAGAGTATCCTCATTAGAGAACAGCAAGTCATGACGGGACACGCCAAACACATTCATGCCCTTCAGAGAGGAGATGTGGCCGAATGGAGGACGAGTACGTGTCCTCCAGTGTGAAAAGCTCCTTCAGCTCCTGCTTAGAGAAGTACCGACATTAGTTCTTATCACCCGTCCTCTGGTGGATCAAAGAGTTCTTAAACACCTATAGTAGGAAAACACACACGTGCACATACATGTGCAAATACACACACAAGCACACACATGACGAAATCATATCGTATAGATGTACCGGTTCAAGTAAGAATTTTAAATACACGACCAGGGGGAAAAAAAAAAACAAAAAACAAAAAAAAACACACGTTTGTACACCCTGGTGTCACGAATCAAGGATGGGTTCGGAAGCAATCGCAGATATATAACATTTATTATATGAACAAACAACAAAACATAGACACTACGACAACTAGGCAAAATACTGTGGCATGAAACAAAACATGTAACATGGCAGTCTAATACAACAAAAGACAGTGAATCAGTGCAGACAATGGCTATATATACACACGAGTGCTCATTAACCAAAACGTGAATCAGGTGCAGGTGGTCATGTGACATGTAGTGCAGTGCAGTGGCTGATGGGAAGTGGAGTCCAGAGCTTCCTGATACGTGACAGAACCCTCCCCCAAGGGCGCTACTCCCGGAGCGCCCAAAATTATACGTCCTCCATCTGGTGGTCCTGGCTCCCTGGAGAAAATGTCCCCCGCAAAATCAGGAGGCCGGGCGGCTTCTACAATGGCACAGGGAGGCTGAGATATTTCCTCGGCAGAGCATGAAAGCAGCGCGACGTCCCCAGCTGAACTGGAAGGCGAGAGAAGTCCCCCGTGCGGCCAGGGAGAGGAGTGTGGGTCTCCTCGAAGCAGAAGGGGGGGAACACTAGTTGCCATGGAGCAGGCGGGTTGAGCGACGACCTCAGCTGAACGGGGAGTCTGAGCGACGACCTCAGCTGAACGGGGAGTCTGAGCGACGACCTCAGCTGAACGGGGAGTCTGAGCGACGACCTCAGCTGAACGGGGAGTCTGAGCGGCGACCTCAGCTGAACGGGGAGGCTGAGGCTCTGAGGTCACTATGTGAACCTTGGGCATAGGCAGAGCTTGGCTGGCCGTGTCGGCGGACTGTGGCGTGAGCGGAGCTTGGCGGTGCGTGTCGGCGGACTGTGGCGTGAGCGGAGCTTGGCGGTGCGTGTCGGCGGACTGTGGCGTGAGCGGAGCTTGGCGGTGCGTGTCGGCGGACTGTGGCGTGAGCGGAGCTTGGCGGTGCGTGTCGGCGGACTGTGGCGTGAGCGGAGCTTGGCTGGGCGTGAGCGGCATTTGGTCATTTGGGTCAGTAGGCCTGAACGTGAACTCAGGGACGCGAGGCTTGATTTGGACCTCAGGGACGCGAGGCTTGTTTTGGACCTCAGGGACTTGAGACTTGACTGGGACTCGGACATCAAAGCCTGGTGCTAGTGCCTCCCCGCTGACCCTTTGCTGGACCTCGGCAGGTGAGCCCACCTCGTGGAGCTCAGGTTCGAGCTCTGAGGTCACCCTGTCGGTCCCGGGCTGGGTCTCTGTACTGAACACAAACTCCCCCTTGTACCTGGACTCCTCCTCCTGTTGGCGTAGCATGGCGTAGTCCTGCATGAACATAGGCGGTAAGTTGAAGCCCAGGTAATTCCTGCCGTCCTGCTACTTTCGTAGCGCAGCTTGGTAATCTTCCGACTGTTGGCGCAACGTGGCAAAGTACTCCACTAACATTGGTGGCATCCTGACGCCCCAGATATCCATCTTGGCTATCTGCTGCTTCTGATTGTTGGTCTTTCGTTCTGTCACGATTCAAGGTTGAGCCAGAAGCAATTGCAGTATATAACATTTATTTAAACAATCAAAGAACAAAACTAAGACAACTAGGCAAAATACTGTGGCATGAAACAAAACACGGGACCACGAAAGTCTAAGACAACGAAAGACTGTGAATCAGTGCAGACAATGGCTATATATACACACGAGTGCTCAATAACCAAAACGTGAATCAGGTGCAGGTGGTCATGTGACATGTAGTGCAGTGCAGTGGCTGATGGGAAGTGGAGTCCAGAGCTTCCTGATACGTGACACCTGGCACATGTGTTTTTGTTTTTTTGTTTTTTTAAAAGTTTTTAAATAATAACAAGAACATTAATACTGAAATAACACACACACAAATATGCTGTGAAATCTTAAACTTTTTAAATGTTATATTTAAATTTTTTGCACATACTCAACATCTCCCAGATTCATCAAGAGCTTCACCCAGGTTACTTTTCTTAAAGTTCTCAAATGAACAGAGCTCCTTACTGCTTCCCCTGAGGTCCACAGGAACACTGCTCTTTTTAGGGCTTCAACAATTAGTTTTATAAACAAATACTCTCGACTGTTTTTAATCAACTACTCCTGGGTAGCTGGAGTACTACTCCACTAAGCTTTTGTGGAGTGCCTTATGCAGAATGAACTTAAGAATGCATTTAGGCGACTTATTAGAAGGAATGTAAAAAGTGAGTTCTTAAAATAAATAAATAAATGAAAATAGATAAATAAAACCTGAGATGTATCTTGATCTCTGGTTTCCCTTATCGATGGCTTGTAACTTGCTTATCCAAGTCGATGGATGTAACTACCACCCCAAAGTGACAGAGAAAGGATACATGGCGTAATGGACTATCAAATATCAACAGATATTAAATGAAAACCTGACTGCCTCTGACAGAAAGCTTCAAATTGGCCGTGGTTGGATCTTCCAGCAGGACAGTGATCCAAAACATACATCAAGATCAACACAAAAACGGTTTACTGTTACTGTATTTGTTACACAAATACAATCACACACACACATTTGTAGTGCTTGTGTAGTTTCAGTTTGAATGTGTAAGCTCTGGGAGATTCACACACTAGAGGGTTTGAGTGGTTTCCCCCTGCAGTGTCTCCAGTTTTACAAATGCAGTAAAAATGGGAGACAGGAGTTAAGTGGTGCAGAGACACACACACACACACACACACACACACATACTGACTGGTATGTAAATACCTGTTATATTTCTCCTCCCTGTTTGCATCATTGATATTCAAAGACCTGCAAATAAACCAGACACAAACACACATAAGCTCAATGATACACACCTCTCAGCTCAGGGGTGCATTAACACAGCAGCCTGCACTCTGACCCCCACCTCATTATACTTTAATAATGTCCAGTGGATATATTCTGATGTATATATAACAAGTTCCATCACCTGATTTCTTTAGCTTTTGATACTCTATGGCTGCTCCTAAGGCCATACAGACTTCATATGAATCCATAATGAACTTTTTCACACTATCTGTTGTTACCCAGATGAGGACGGGTTCCTTCTGAGTCGGGTTCCTCTCAAGGTTTCTTCCTCTTAAAACATCTTAGGGAGTTTTTCCTTGCCACCGTCGCCACTCAGTGTCTTGCTCAGTTGGGATAAATTCACACCTTTAATATCTGTATACCATGTTGATATTTCTGTAAAGCTGCTTTGAGACAATGTCTATTGTAAAAAGCGCTGTACAAATAAAATTGAATTGAACTGCACTTACTCCTAAGGTCAGATCAGGTTAACGTTCTTTGCTTCCCCATGAGGCGCAATAAGTTTACAGACTTTGAAAGTAACACTGGCTTGATCTAAGACAGTGAAAAATAGTCCAAACACATCCAATTTGGATCTACATCTTATTGATCACCACACATCCATGAAGACTTTCCTGTACATCACAGATTAGGTTTTTGACTTTTCGGTCACAAAACATCCCGACTGATTGATTAATACTAGCTAATTTATTTGTAATTGCTCATATAAAGGTCATATTTTCTAGACAAACTATTTACTGTTAGCTGCTGATTCTATTGCCTACATCCACAAACATTTGAAAGCAGCAAAACTTTTTATTTGGGATTAAGTAGAAGGCTGTCTAGAAGTAACATTTTGCCCAACTCCTCACCTCTGCCAGCAGAGAGAGTGCATGATGTGGCCACAGCTGCCGGTATGGGTACCAAAGGACAGGTCAGGGTGCATGAAGAGGGGATCATAGCTCTCTGTAACACACATGTATCCTCCAGAAATAAGCACACTGGCTACTCAAACCTATCCAATTACTTGACTTGCACACTGTAAACCATAACCTTACCTGGATTGTGAGGGGGTCTTTTGCGGTTCTTGGACATGACCGTAGAGCGTTGGACAAAGGCAGCGAGCACCATGGCGGTGCCATCAGGTAGGATCTCCTGCGCTTCGTGACACATGATACGCATCTCCATCTGCCTCCTCTCTCCTCCTCTGGCACGCCAACGACGAGGTCCCACACACACCAGAGCACTGTCACATGAACTGGGGCTGTACCAAGCAGAGACGGATGGTTACGAGTACACTATAACCTTAATTTTATGTTAAGGTCACTCTGAATTTGTTAAAATAATCAATGTTGAATAAATGGATTCATCTTTTTTTACTCACCAGGAAATTGCTAAAAATGGCCTAGGATCCTCTCTACTCATTTACCCCAACAGAAAATGCTCGAAATGAATATGCAAGATAAAGAGTTTAAGGATGGGAATTTACTTATGTTATGTGAAGACCACCATTATATGCAAGAACTTTTAGGACAAAGAACAGACAACTGCTCAGCAAAGTCAAGGAAGTGTTGATGCATGCATTTACTGACATAAATGTACTGACTGGATATTGAGAATACAATACAAGTTGACTTATTAAGAACACTGCGTCACTACGAGCATGCTTAGGTACCTATGCTCTGCTGATGTAGAGGCTGAGACGTCCAGAGCCTCTGAATCCTGCGTGAGCAGATCTATGTACTTATTGATAAAATGACTCTGGCTCTGTAATGTTTGAGCCGTGGTCTTTTTCCAGCACAGTTCAGCTTTCCTTTTTCTCTATGCTTTGTCTTTGTCCCACACATTCTGCAACACACACACACACACACACACACACACACACACACACACACACACACACACACACACACGTAGATTTAAGCTCTTCAACACTTTAAAGGGTAATGGTTAATATGTCAGTGGAATAGAAAGTTGCTCAAAGTCTGACCTCCTTATGACAGTGCCCTGTTCCTTCACAGGGAGGTGCAGCAGCTGTGCACTCGCGCATCGTTTTAATGCTAACCACCATCTGTGTAGAAAAAGACACATAATTTAGGAAAATACTTTTACAAGAAAACGATACAGCAGTGCAGTTAGAACTACATGCACACACAATCAAAGTCTGCAAAACTAAGCAGTGTTCAATAGAACACATTTGTGCACTAAAAAGTATATACACACACACACCATACCATTAAATACTGAAGATGCATTACAATTTTACTAACATTTAATTTGCCTGTTTCTCTTCAAAGTACATACTACAATACATTATCAGTATTGGCCTACACCATGGCCTTCATATGTACATGTTCTGCCTGGTGCAGGTGTCCTGACAGTTTTCACTATATGGAAAATAAAATGCACACATCACAGTGCATTGAAATTCAGTTTGTGTAGTAAGCAATCCTTACATGTCATTTAAATATTCATGTTGACATACAGCTTTTAAGTAACACGCACAATAATCCACATCAAAACACCCCTAGGGCCACCTACAGATGATCAGCAGCAAAACCGCTTTGGGACAGTGAAGCATTTGTGCTTCACCGTGGTGAGAGGTGCTGCTTTGCCTACCGGCCACGCCACCTTGAGTGGTGTTGCACTGCTTGGATTTCAAACAGGTCTTGATGCAGCACTGCTTTAAACTTCATGATAAAAACGCTCATCTTTTGTATGTTGCACCTACCTTCAGTGAGCGAATTGCAAAACATGCTAGGCTGCCACCTGGTGGACATATTAGGTGCACGCATAGAGAGAGTAAGGCAAATTGAAAACATAATCAAGATGTAATTTCACTTTAAGGATCCAGCGAATCATGTCTTTGTGCACTTCCAAGTGAGGCGTGCACTGCAAGGTCTCTAAAAGAGCCAGGATGCTTGTAGTGTTGCCGGGGGGTTCACCGGGACCTGTGATACAGGTTTGAGACTTTCTATTGTGTGAGATGATGTACAAAACTTACGGGAGATTTTGAGGGTGAAGTTGAAAGTAACTTCATCGTCATCCCCAATGTTCTCTAGCTGTTGCTGCTCCTCCAGCAGAGCCATGCCTATCAAGTGCAGCACCTGTAGCAACACACACATACAGAATTGTGAACACTACTCAGTCATTAAAAAGTGATGCTCATGAACACAGCATAGCAAGTGGAATTTTGTTGAATTTACTACACTATCATGTCATTTTAACAAAACATCAAAACATTTACCCTCTGCAGCATGGACTCAGACCAGTGTCCTCCCTGGGCTCCATAGCCCACTGCAGCACAGCTCCCAGCATGCCAAGCAGCACGTCACACTGCAGAATGTTTCCCAAGCTGGCAAACAGTGGGCAGAATGGAGGCAGGGCTACGACACACACAGACACTCACACTTCAGCAATCTGCATTCAACTGACCAATCATTTTCAGATATGACTACAATCACTGAAGAAATAGCTTACCTGGGTCCTCTCCATTCTGTCTCTTAAGCTTTCGCTGAGCTTCCTCTGCCTGTATCCAAAATAAACAACATAAAAATTTAGAAAAACCATTAGTGCTCATGTGACTAAAGAGAATGACTAAATCTGCCAAAAGCAGCACACCACCTTAAGGACATCCCCAGCACTAACAGCCGAATCAAAATGCAAATGGATAAGTGCATATATTGAGCTTCCAAAGAGCATTTCCTCATTAGACCACTAGGCACTCAAACTGGTATTTTGTCATTTATGTGCTTTTCTTTATCAATCACACAATCTGACAGAGGCTCTGCACTTAAGAGAAGGAACTAAAGAATGAAGTAACACGTGAGTTGCAGACAGTTTTAGTTACTGCGTAGCAGGAGCTCGGGTACATGCTTTAAGTAGTGAATTATTATTTTAAAAAACTGTTTTCAGCATTGTAATGCTGTTCTCTCCAGGGAAGGGGTCACAATGTTAACGGATGTCTGCCCCAGAGACAATAACAGCACCGAGACTCTTCCCATAATGTCTAACCTGAAATCTTCCTGTAATGCTGCAGACCGAGGGGTCCTGGTCCATGCCACCATGGAGGACATTTTAAGCTCATTGTAAAACACTGATTTTGAGTTTCTTAAAGCATTCTGGTGTTCATTTGGAAGTATGCTTGGCTCTTTATCTTGTTGAAAGCCAAGTCTGAACCTCCTGGCAAAGGCAAGCTAAAAGGTTCTGGGCTAAAATGAAATTGCTCCACCTTCACCCCCTCTCTCTCTCTGCTTCAGCGGTTCAACCCCAGATACCAGGCAGAAATTACTTCATGTATACAGAGATCCCCAAACTATACACCGAAACCAGACCTCATTTCAGAACATCTCAAAGAAAAAACATTTTATGCCTACATATTTATTATATAACTATTTTGTAATTGCTTTTTTTATATTATGTGACTGTTGCCACTATTGTTTTTTATAATACTCAAGTGTTTAAACAAAGGAGTTAAAAGTATTATTTATTTATACACACCATGGTATCGTGTATTTTTGCTGGTATCAGTACCGACTACTAGATTTTTGGTATCGTGACATCCCTAGATTGGACATTCTATGTTTGAGTTATAACAACTTCCTTTTTCATGGTGAAACTTCTAAATCTGTGAGAGCGCCACGCCCATGGCGAGCAGCAAAAATTCAAAAGCTTCGCAATTTAGCATCGTCAATGCCTGTAGATGAGACTGACCGAACGTGATGCCGATCTGATGAAAGCTCCAGGAGGAGTATGTTAAAGTACAAGGCCTGAAAATGGCAAAAAACGGAGGAAAAAATTAAGAGAAAAATCAAAATGCTGACTTCCTGCTGAGTTTAGTTTTGCCACACCTAAGTTAAATGACCAAATAAACATAATTTTGCCATACTTTAACAAGTGTGTGAAATAATAGTTTGAGCATTCCAATGATGTCAAATGTGCATTTAAAACATAGGGGGCGCTATGGAGCCTATGAGGCACAACTATGATAAAATGCAACATCACATCAATTAATGTCGTAAGACAAATGCATCTGCAAAGTTTCATGGATTTTCAGCCATGTTAAGTCTCTCAAAACACCATGGGAAACTTTTAAAATCCAACATTTCATCCAACATGACCAACTTCCTGTTGGGTGGAGTCAGATACAACCATGTGAACCTTGATGAACTTTGAGAGCAATGACTATGGTACATCACGTGCACATCGGAGCAACTTCATCCTGACCATCGCCTACATTCGGGGGTGCTATGGAGCTCCTCGACCATGCCCTACGTAACTTAAATTTTCACCAGTGCTGGCGCGTTTGCCAATTTTCGTGAGTTTTCGAGTATGTTTAGGCACTTAAAAACCACAGGAATGCATGAAAAAATTAATAATAATTAAAAAAAGGAGCAGATCCAATAGGGCTTCGCAGCAGCGGGCCCTAAAAAGCAGTATAAAGCACCAACAGAAGACACAGAAGCACAAAAGAGCAAAGGCAAGTAAGGATAATTACAGAAACGGTTACATTACAGAGATCCCCACAATGTGATCCATGACCACAGTAACATGACAAGAAGCTTCACCTCAGACCAGTCACCAATTGTTGTAGGAAGGTGAAAGTGGCTGCCTTAAAATATTTTTACCTCAAAGTGATTTGTAAACACACACACACACACACACACACACACACACACACACACACACACAGTGGAAATGGTGCAGCAGAAGTCATGCACCTATTTATTTATTTTTTTGTGGGGGCTGATACTTTGTACCAGATGCATCATCTTTTATAATTGTGATTAATGGTCCATTAGAGAAGAAAAAATCCATTCCATTCTTTGATTACTTATTTGTCATACAGTGAATATTCACACTTTAAGGCCATGTGGAACAATTTCCAAAATGCATTTAAATGGGGTAAATTGTGTACATTGAACCGAGAGTACTAGACATGTTTGCTAAAAGCAACACAAAGGCTTTATTCACACTGCAGGAATTTTATATTGTGTGTTTAGATTTTTTCTTTTAGACAGACTGTTCAACTGCAAATTTGTTCTGGTGAATGACAGGCATTCAAAATCTTTCTGCAGAACTCTGTTGAAGATTCTGTACATCAGAGATTCATCTGAACTTCAACAAAACATTTCACATTTATAGAGTTTTGTCTACGTTCATCAAGTAATCACATTTATAAGTTTATTTATTAATCACGACAGCTCTACTGTGCACGTCTATTACACAACTATCAGTGCTGTTCTGCTGGATGTCGGCTCATTTCTGGAGCAGAACAAACTAAAGTTCATTAGACTTACCTCTTGATCAATGCGGGTCATCACATGTTGGATTTCGGGTATTTCACTGCCTCTCGGTGTTGTACAACTGCAGGAGCCGTGGGAGGTGCTGATCAAGCCCTTCAAACAATGCCTTCTTTAAGTCAGGTGACACAAGCCTGCACAACTCAAACACAACCTGTTGAAGAGAACCAAATTTAAAATAGTTAAGAGACAAATCTCCACCATTCTGAAAGCATAAAGTACGTATTCATGTGTAAGCAAACATTTGTTTTATCTATGGAAAATAAATGAACATTAGAAGAGATTTACTTGTCTCTGACTGAACAAAGCAGGCCATATTAAACTGGGTTAAATATACAAATCCACACAGTTCACCAGTCCAATAGAATCTGTACAACACGTTAGCAATACTTCTGCTATGTTTAGACCCAGAAAATATAAAATACTTACTTTAGTATGAAATTTCTGTCGAGTGTCTACCATGGGGTCGGGATTTACGGTCTGTGAACACGTGCTGATTACACGTGCAGGAAAAGCAACCCACACGTGCAACCCTGACCGAGTGAGAACGACTCAAACGATTCAAGAAGAGGATTCTGAATCGGTTCATTTAAAGAATCATTACCAAAGCCGCTTATCTTACTTCGATGGTTTGATAACAACAGCCCGTCTTACAGAGTGCTGCAGGAATGAGTCGTGAAACCCAGAAACGATTCAGCGTATTAGCACTTCCGTCAATGGGGTTTTGGGTTAAATGCCGGAAATAAGGTCTGTGGTGAACACAAGCTCAAGATGTTTTTACGTTTATCTCGACACACAGCCTAGTGAGAGACCTTTTATTATTTTAAGGGACATTTCCTGAAGAAAATGTGAGTGGTGCTTGTTGTGGCAAAATTTGGATCGGGTGCCAATACTTTTGAGAGCTGCCCGTGAAGGGCGCCAATACTTTTGAGAGCCGACACTAAGGGCACCAATAGTTTTGAGAGCCGGACGCGTAGGGCGCCAATACATTTGAGAGCCGGCCGCGTAGGGCGGCGATAGATTTGAGAGCCGGCCGCATAGGGCGCCAATAGATTTGAGAGGCGGACGCGCAGGGCGCCAATACTTTTGAGAGGCGGAGATCTAAAAATAGTAGTGACACACAAGCTTGGTCGCAGTCGTGTTGATTAAGGAAAGCTACAAGGTTACAGATGTGAGGTTCTGACCTTTACGGTACAGTGAGGATGAGCAGAACATCTACACAGCATGGAGCTGTGAATAGACTCAGTGTCTGTGGACTCGTGTACACACAGTTTGGTGAGATTATGCTACAGGAACAGTCAAAATACACCATGGCCTTGAATGTTTTGGCCCCGTCGTAAACACTGAACAATCACAACTACTCTGTTGAGAGCGAGAAATGACCTCACAGAGTGCTGCGTGTTGACGTCCATTTTATATAGTTACTGTTTCTGATAGAAAATCGATCTCCCTCGCGCGCTCTCAATACTGCACTGTAACAGTGTGGGACAGAGACCCAAACAGCAAGGTGAAAATGATCTCTCTGCAAAACATGCGTAAAAGTCGTTTAAACAGATTACACAGGGTCTCTTTCTCCTGCAAGGGGTATGTCAACTTCCGACCAGAACTATATACCCACCCAGCTACCAACACGCACACACACACGCGTGCACACACACTAATTCAGCCACTTAAAAACAGCAAGGACTTTTATAAACAATTAAAAATAGACTATAATATGAACATTTTAACAAATTAATAATAGCGCAAAAAACACACCAGTTAAAACACTGTAAATACCCTCCTTTATCAAAAGTCTGCTCTTGCGCCCACACTCTCGATCTGATGCCAGCTGGAGCCGCCTCTTCATGGTCCCCTCGACCTCCATCTCTGCAGCTTTAGCCGTGAAGAGGTTTCTATGAACTGCAGCTTTGGAATAAAGCAACACATATCGTAAGGTCATTATGAATCTTAAGCATTAATTACACTTATACCATGGTCAGTGTGAATACTGGATCCTGATTGGCTGGAAGGTGTGCATTATAACTGTTTATTATTATTAAAGTCCATGGGTGTTTATTTTTTGTTCTTCTGTTTTTCTTTTGTCTTTGTAATTCACTCACAATCTGTTTAAAGACCCTCTCAGCGGGGATATGACACTGATTATTAATCAATTTACACCTTGTTTTCCAGATTTTATAGTTAACGGTGCATATAACAAACCAGTAAGAGTATTTTTCTTTTTTTTGGATAAAAAAAAACAAAAAAACACTGTCCTTATAAAACCTTTCTAAAAAGCAACTAACTGCGCATGCTCCACAAATCTAAGATATCATATAGACATGAATAATTAATTGTGCAAAGAAGACTGGTCTGTTTTGAATGATAAAAGGTAAAATCCCACCTAAGATGAGTTCACTGTGAAGAAAGGTATAAAAGGGGCTTGTGTGTGTTTGTATATTTTAGAGTTTCTGCAGTGAATCACTTTATTGTTTCAATAAAGTTTGATAATTTTTTGCTATCTACAAACCCTCTGTCTCTGAAGTTTTATTTTAACTTAGGCTGGAAAGATTTTTTCCATGACATTTTGAGGGCTGAAAAGTGCTTCTTCTAGCCAGAGACCCCTGTAATTGTAAGGATATATTCCACAACCCCCCTACAGGCCATGAGACAATAGTCATTCTAGTTAAAGGAGATGAAACAGACCAGCCTTATAGCATACACACATCACCTATTGATGATGTGAAAAGATCTCGGGAGAGGTTTCAGACAGCACTAGACTGCTCAGTGAGGCGATATAACAGCTGCACTGCTGCCACCTAGTGGATACTAATGTCCACCACCTCATTTAAAATGTCAATAAACTATCATTTGTATGTTTATAATTACATAAACTGTTCACATACGACTGAACATAAGTATTAGTACTTAGTGTGTATGTAGTCTACTATAACTGTACCATACATTTCTGTCCCAAAAAAACATTCAGAGTACACTCCACTTTGCCCACTTTTTAGTGGATTTTAGGATTATGTTCTTAAAACAGCTTTGCCTTTCATTAATAAAAATAATAAATAAATAAATAAGCTTGTTTTTAAGCATGACACTTCCAAATTCACTCTGATTAAATAATTACTTTAAATAGAAAACGTATTTTCCCTGTACTTTAGAGACATTGTACTGTTCGTGAAGAACAAACACGATCTCATGATGGAAATCATCAACTTTTGAGATTATACTTGGGGGAAATCCTATATAAGGATTTTTTTTATAAAAAAAAAAAAAAAAAAAAACGTTTTGTGTGTGTAATTTAATTATTTACAGCCAAAGCCTCCAAGAAAATACATCCTAAAGAGGTGTGTGTTGCCAACAGAGAAGAAGCGCTATGATCGTCCAAACAAAAGTGAACTGAAAAAAACAGATCGTGTTGGAAGGTAAGCTTTTTGGACAAACACTACCAATATGCTCATGTCTGTAAGTGTTTTGACCATATATTGGTCATATCTTTAAAAAGTCCTTTTCCTCTCACTCAGGTATTTCTTCTACCAGAAGGAGTGGGGGAGGTTTCATTTCCCTGGAGAGAAACGTAAAAAGCTACACTCGTCCACCCAGGTACCGTTACTCTTTTTGTTTCTTACAGTGTCATGTGACTAATACACTTGTTTTTTCAATCTTCACGAAAAATTTGCCTACTAGCCTCCGCCTGTAAGTTACATCAGATGATTCATATTTGTATGAAGGATTTTTTTTTAATCGCATGCATTTTTATAAAAATTACGTTTTGTGTGTGTAATTTAATTATTTACAGCCAAAGCCTCTGAGAAAATACGTCCCAAACACGTATGTGGTGCCGACAGAGAAGAAGTGCTATGATTTAACGTGGGAAATCCGACATGACTTGACAAACAGCATCATTCCTGCAAAAATAACCTACATGAAACATGACATAAGCAAATGACTTTAACGTTCATGTCACGTGAATTTTTAAGATTTTTATCTAATAATGCAGGTAGGCTGCACGATTATGGCCAAAATGATAATCACGATTATTTTGATCAATATTGAGATCTCGATTATTGATCACGATTATTGATTGATTTTAGGGACAACATATTTTTATTGCACTTTCACATTAAATGAACAGACCGCTGCTTTCACCTCCATGTTGTGCTACATTCCTGCTAATGTACAAATCTTTAACAGTGTTTACAGGAGGAGAGACGCAAGACAATTTCTTTCTAATTACAAAAATTTAGGAGCACAGTTGAAGTTTAGGGTTTTTTTTTGTTTTTTTAAACATTTTTTCTTTTCTTTTTTAGAGATGGTAACATTAATGTGCCACAATATAAGTAAATATAAGTAGGCATGTGAAAACTTGAGCTGGTCAGTTATGACAGAATTTAGGAACATAGTGTGATCCATGACACATTAATTTACCTTCTGATAAACTAAATCTAATATTTTCAGTTCATTTTACAGACTGTATGCACAAAACAACCGTTAACCTGTTCACCTTGTAAACAAATACAATACACCTCAATGCTCAGTGTTTGAAGTCTGCTCCTCTTAAATATATTTAAAGCTACACTATTTCCACATTTCCACTGTCATGGTTCTGGGCTGGAGTCAGTTCTCGAACCGCTCTGTGTGTATTGTGTAGATATCTGAATAATCTCATATAGGATGTGATTGGGTGAGTTCATTTACCCGTCAGATGCAGAGCGCTTTAGTCTAATGGTGTTCATTACTGATGCTCCGATCAGGATTTTTACAGCTGAAACCGGTCCAGATACCAATCTTTTCTTGTTTAAGCTTTAAATCAGGAGGTCATAAACAGTTAAATGTTCTCTCTCTGCTCATGGTCACTGTTAACTGAATTAAAATAATAGCAATGAGAAATACTGTTGGTTAATTGATAAATATACAGCATAAAATATTTATTTTTAAATATCTTAAACAATAAAGAGTCCTAATTAAAAGAAGACTAACACAAAATTGATCCATATTAGGAAAAAGGCTAACAGCTTTCTAAGGAAATAGCAAAACCAAGATTAATGTCAAACAGGATAGCTCAACACACACACACTTTTATTTCACATTATTTAAAAGGAATTTAAGTGTTATTTACCATAATTATGAACACAAGTTGTTGAGTTGACAATCATTTTAAAATTCCGTTGCTCCATTTAGATTTTCTCCAGTAGAATACAGCCTTTTAAACCAGGAAAAATTACTCATTTTAAGTCGTATAACATTTGTAATAACTAAAAGTCTTTCCTCCCCACAAGGGAGTTTTAGGAAACTATCAGCTTTTAAACGTCTGTAGGTTACTGTATTTGTCTGTGTTTGAGCGCCATCTGGAGGACAGATGCCATTTTGAATTGAAACTCATGCCATCTTCTAATTGTCAAAGAGGAAAATGTAGCACCGATGTTCATCTCACTACCCAAACTGAACTGGTATTCTTCCACTGAAAATAGTACCGTGTCTTATGTTCAAAAGTTTTATTGTACTTTTATTTGCCTTTTGTTTTTTAAATATCAGTCCATATAATATGAAATAACAATTTACATTTTAAAATAAAACTAAATTTTAAATTTGATTTAGCGCGGGTTGATACAGCGCGAGGGAGGTTTTTTCAAACTGCGCTTTCCTCAGGAGAATACAGTCACAGTAAGGATGTTTAAGCAAAATTTTATATTTATTTTTATAGTTCTGTTTAGAATTGTGTTCTTGTTTGTAAACTAATGCTAGTTAAATCGTTTGTAATAAGTAACGAGCAAATGCCAGCCGGTTTTATTCAGATAATTAGCCTTATCTAAATTATAATAATCGAATTGTTCAACAAGTTTTGTACATGAAAAACGTATTAAAAGTGCTTTGAGTATGGAAATTCTATGAATTACATTAAAAAAAACCCTTTTGGTCGTAAACGCCTCGTTTTTTTTGCCCCCCACCATGCTTAGCATGACGGTTCCACATAACGTTTTTTTTTTTGTCTTAACACACACAAAATTTGTATTCAATGTTCTTAATGTATTCCCAAGACGAGCTTAACTCTTCTTTATGCAAAAAAAACAACTATTTAATCGACACTTCTTCATTTAAAAACAATGTTTTTGTTAACAAGAAAAAGCGCTAACCGTCACTGCACGAGGCAGTCAGCACTGTGTGGTGCGTGATCATGTTTGACCTTCACAAACTGGGACAAGTTTGCATTCATTGTTGTTATTTTAGTGTATATATATTCATAGATAAACTTTTCTGTTCACTTATAGTTTTGTGGAAAAAAAATTAACTGGACCATGTCCGGATGTCGATCCAGATCCAGATCCCGTGCGCAAGGACCGCCTCCGCAAGAACCACCTGCGCAGGACCCGATCAAGCAACTCCTCAATAACGCCACTGTTTTGTTCGGGTAACGTCTGAACTTATTCACTCTTATTCTCTGTCTCTCTGCACGTTCATTACGCACCTGTTTGACTGACTGTGTTTAACGTGCAGCGCAGCACAAACAGTAAGACAACTAACTCAAGCACGCTTAGCTGCGCTGAATGCTCCAGCAGATCCAGCAGCTGGCCAAGATTAGAGCGGAGGGAGCCAAAGTGACTCTTGAGCAGAATGTACTACACTGAAATACTTCAAGCTGCTTTCACACCTTACCAGCCCCTGCCCCGGTCAGAGTAACTCTTCTGCACTGTAGCTTTGTAGATAGAAGTTGTTTTAGTTCGAGATGGTGTCGTAACCCTCAGGTTCGAGTTTAAAGCAGAAGAAGTGTTACAGGAACTTGTCATTAATCTCTCACTAGCTGCGTTTACATGGACAACAATAATCCACTCTTGATCCGATTAAGACCATACGCTAATTAAGAAACTACCATGTAAACAGCAATTTTTTACCTTAATCTAATTAAGGTCATAATCGAAGTAAGCAATAATCTAATTAAGACAGGTGGAGTACTCCTGTTTTAGTGGCATTATGGACGTGTATTACACACATGTAAACACCTTAATCACACTATGAACGTCGTGTGAGTTTTCACCGCATTTTGTGACAGGACACGATCACACACAGCAGTTTTACGGCGAACAAGAGAGCTCGGCTGTGTCCCAAATCGCAGACTTTCCTACTATAGGCCTGTAATGGGGAAAAATACATGTATCTCGGCTACTATATAGACGGTAACTACGCGATTAGGGACACAGCCCACGGCTTCAAGCAGTTGTGTATTAGCATGTACAGCATGACAAATAATTAACTGCACTTAAAGCGTTCGTTAAAAAAATAAAAAATTAAATAAAAACACCCAAAACTGTATACGGTTCCATAACGAAGACCAACTGTATGTCGATATGTGAAATTCTGGAGGGACGTCGGATGGCGTGGCGCAGTGACGTAATGATGCGGGCTGTTAATCTAATTATGTTCTAAAACATGTAAAACGGGAACATGACAGGAGTATTCTAAAAGCGACTCATGTAAACACCTTAATCACATTATTACCTTACTCAGAGTAAGGTCAATAATTAGATTACTGCTGTCCATGTAAACGTAGTCACTGTGACCCGAAAGCTGCTTGTTGGATGTTTAATGTAAGATTAGAAAGTTCAGCTGGTTTATCTCCTCTCAGGTGTGTGTAAAACAGAACCTTGCTGTGTCCTTGCAGCGTGTGATTTCTATTTCGTCTGTGTCTTTTCAGAACAAGGTGGAAGACGTCACCAAAAGCTTTGTGATGAGCTGAATTTTTTTTTTTTTTGTTAAATAAAAAGTTTCCTTGAACAACCAACACCTGCCTGACTGTACGAGTATTTACATGAACCAGCCGCAGAAAATTATGCAAATTAATAAACAGTGTGTGATTTCTATTTCGTCTGTGTGTTTTCAGATGAAGGACGTGGAAGACGTCACCAAGTTGTGTGAAGAGCTTGTGATGTTTGTTTGTGTTTCTTGATATTGCTGAAGTGAATAAATTAAAAAACTTTTACTCTGTAACACTGACTTCTTGACTGACTGTGCCGATGATGCCAAACACGCCACGCTGAACTCCTGAGCCTGAACGAACACACACACACACACACACACACACACATACACACACACACACACACTCCCCTCAGTATATACGCTTCTGGTACACACTATTTTGGATTAACTACGTGTTGTTGGAGATTAAGTGTTTAATGTTTACAGCCTAAATTGTTGCCATGGAGACAATACCTGAAAGGGCAGAGCTTGCCGGTCAGCAGGAAGTTCCAGAGAGTTACATGGCATTTTGGAAGTGTTTCCAAAGTCCACAAAGAACACCTGTACACACACACACACACGTGTACACTCAATGTGCAGTTTTCCTGTAACCACTCCATGCTCCATCACGGATTCGCTTTAGTAGGTGTACGTGTGTGTGTGTACAGATGTTACCTCCACATTACTCCCCATGACATGCAGTATTTTGGCTCTGTAGTAGTTCCCAGGTTTGGTGTGAGTTTCAGAGAAAGGGGCAAGACAGAAGATTTGGATAAAGTGAGACAGGAAGTGGGCAGAGCGCCCGTGTATTAACGGCCACTGTCAGCCACCCCTGTTTCTCCAGACTTGCCTCGTGAGCCTGGAAACCCCAGAAATGCCCCACTTCGATGACCTACACACACACACACACACACACACACACACACACACACACACATCCAGTTAGTGCACACACACACAGAGACAGACACACACACATTAAAATCCTGTTAGTGCGCACACACACACACACAGACACAGGAGCCACTGCTTTTTTTTTTTTTTAAATTTGTGCACTGAAAGTGAAAGAGGCGGAACAGACACCTCGGTGATATTGACGATAAAGACAGGGTTAGACGGAAGATTCTCAATGGAGCTGCTCAGAACCCCGACAGGGCTCACTGACCGATTCTGAATATCCACATTCACCCTGAGAGAGAGACACACACACACACACAGTGAGTGAGAGAGACACAGAGAGAGAGACCTGTAACAGAACAGCACTAATGTACAGAACATCATCTAAACATCACACTGTCTAGGGGATGTGGTCACATGACTACTCTCACTTAAAATGTAACTATGACTCATCTGATGATGCTCGTTGCAGTGTGTGTGTGTGTGTGTGTGTGTATGTGTACCGTGTATATCTGAGGTGTGAGATACACTACCCCCCTGCCCAAGTCTCCACCTCTCCAGCGGGTTAAACGTTGAGATGGAGAGGAAGTCTCTGCTGCGTGAGGAGGAGAGACAGAGAGACCTCTGGGAGAACGCCAGAACCTCTCATTGACGAGCGGTAGAACTCTACATAGGCCCTGATACACACAGACCCACAATACATGTTTATAGAAAATCACAATTAAACACACACACACACAGTGGTGTCACACACTCCTGGAGCTGTCAAAGGAGATGGATTTGACTTAATCACAGTGTCTGAAGAGAGACTGGAGCTGTTTATAGTAGAGGAATGCAAATGGAGGGAGATTACACACCTGAGAGAGAGAGAGAGAGAGAGAGAGAGAGAGAGAGAGAGGGAGGGAGAAATATTATTAATAATAATAATAATAATAATAATAATAATAATAATAATAATCCCCTAGTTAAATGGAAGCTGACTGAATACCACTATGGTGGTCCTGGGGTCGTTTCCATAGAGTTCCTTGGAGGCGAGCTCCTCGTCCACAGTTCCCTGGAGGAAGCAGTTCGGATAAAATGCGCCTGCAATCACCACCTGAACAACGGAAACATCACTGATACTTAATAATTATTATTTATTTTCTGCAGGAGTAAGTTACACTTCTTGGACTTTGTCGTCATGGTGACAATTTTAAACTCTGCATTTGCAATTTTACTTTGGATGCTTGTGCTTCTAAGGCTGCGAATTATGACTAATATTTATATTTACTGTATATCAGGGGTGCACACACTTTTTTGACTTGCAAGCTACTTTTAACATGATCAGTCAAAGAGATCTACCTACACTAAAAATGCGAAACATATTTATTTATATATACACTGCGTATACTTATATATATATATATATATATATATACACACACACACACACACACACAATATATGTTCATGTACCTTGCATAACTGAATGAACCCTTATGGGACGCTACAATTCAGTACATTTTTGGTCATTACCTTACTCTGACGACGTGCACTGAATAGAATCAGCCAGGGTTGCATAGTCCGGACAGTAGCTGCTGGTAGCCAGCCTCAAGCAGGCCTCCAAATGATGATCAGTCATTGTGGAACGGTATTTGGACTTAATGATCTTCATGAGGGAAAAGGCTGACTCACATAAATAAGTAGAGCCAAATAATGCAGTCAAGGAGGTGGCACATTTCCTCATGTTGGGGTACTTTTCCCCTGTGAGTAAGTTCCAGAACTGTCCATGAGTTCAACTGCGCACAAGCCTTCCGCTGTGTCTCCAACTCTGATGCGAGGTTTTGGAAGTTCCCAAAAACATGGCGCTGCAGCTTTGAGAACAGAGGTTGCATTTTCCGTTTAAAGGCATTAACTGCCTTTAATTTTTGTCTTTTCCTTGCAGCTCCAAATTAAGTTGGTCAGATCGGTTAAAAATGCTCGGTTAAAAAAAGTCCAGCAGCAACTGATCATCATTGACTTGGGTGTATTCTGCATGTTTGACAGCAAAAAGAAACTCGCTTATCTCCGGACAGAGCTCTCGAAATCTCTGCAGGAATTTACCCCTACTAAGCCATCTCACGTCAGTGTGTAGCAGGAGCCGATTGGTCGCAGTCTGCCTTCTCCAGATGTGCACGGAACAGCCGTCTTTGAAGTGATCTAGCACGTATAGAACAGGCGATCTTTGTTGCCACATCCATGATCTCTTTCATGTTTAGCATTCTTGCGCATAAGGCTTGTTGGTGTATTATGCAGTGGTAGTTAAGGAAGTCAGGGAAAGCATCGTCTTCCCTGCACTCGGCAATGAATCCATTTGTGCTGCTCAACCATTGACATATCAATTTGCACACTGGGAGCTGGGTTTTGTCAATGAAGTCTTTAAAAGACTGAAAAATGTCCTCTCCCCGCGATTTCGCTCGCTAGCCTTTAGCACTGGTGCGCTTGATCGCACACGTGTGGTGAGAGAAAAGACGAGATCTCAGACTGGCTGCCCTGTACGTCAACTAACATCTTTTTTTTTTAAAGCCGATCTAATCGCACTTCCTTTGCGATCGACCAGTCGATCGCAATCAACATATTGGGCACCGCTGCTGTATATATTTTGACCTGAAGAAAAAAGCCTCTTTATACACATATGCTGTTAAACTACACCTGTTCCACTCGTGTATGTGTGTGTGTGTGTGTGTGTGTGTGTGTGTGTGTGTGTTACCTGCACTATGAATTTCTGTGTGTGCGTGCTGGTGTAGTCAGAGGGAGAAGTTTCGCTGATGTGCATGTTGAATTGTGACACTCAATTCTTCAGATCCTCAAACAACTCGGCCACCTGTAACACACACACACCAGAAATGATAGTTAGGGATCTGTGTCAAGAAGTGTGTGTATAGATGTGTGCGAGTGAGTGAGAGAGTGAGAGTCATAACCTCTTGTATCCGTTTGATCTGAATGCAGTTCTCTTTGCCCCACTCCAGCTCATCCTAAAACACACACACACATCAGTATCACTTTATTTATTTCTATAATCCAACACGTTATAATTCAACATAACTGTCACGATCTCCTGCCTCCCATACGCTGTATACCGGTTTAATCTATTTCCTTATTTGGTCAGTGCTTCCTGTTCTTATTACGATGTCCTCTCTCTGACTGGTTCCTATTTCTTAAACTGTGCACTCTATCTGTACACTACACACTTGACCATCTAACACCTGGATATTTGAAGAGCATACAAACACACACACACACACACACACACACAACCTGCGTGAAGTTGGACCCCCCACCAACACAAAACATCGGCAGAATAGTTTGTGCTGGTTTGTGCCGTAAAAATTTTCGTTTGTGCTGCTTCAGTTCTGGAGATATTAAAAGAATATTTATAGGTCATTCTGGGGTCACTCAAACCCCCCACATGCTCCAAATTCACCCCAAATGGTCTCAATAATAATAATAATAATAATAATAATAATAATAATAATAATAATAATAATAATTCAAAAGAAGAGAACTATAGCGCCTTAACCCACACTGCGCATGCGCGAAGCCAGATGACTCAACCATTAAAATAGTAAAAGAGCTCTAATTAGCCAGTGAAGGTAAATGTCGTTCTGCCACGTCCACTTATAAAAGTAAATCATGCAATATTCTCAGACGGGGCAGTTATTGACAGAGTGAATTCATCGTTTTAAATAGAATCAAAAATAACATCGACCTATTTGCTAATCTCATTTCGATTAGCTTGCTCATTAATTACACTGCGCATGCGTGGACTGGACTGCCTCCTCAAAAGCTAGCACCGCTAGCATATTTGTATAATATTAACATTAATATTGAACCAGAGGAGTGAATAAAAAAAGTTATAAAATGTTATTTCTCACTTCTCCTCCTCTTGTTCTTCTTCTCCGTGAGGGTGTGAGTTATCTTTGGTCGGTTCCTCGGTGATTCGGTCATTAGTGAATCGAGCTCTGAGAGTGAATCAGTGCGCCGTCTCCGCCTGCTTCATACTGATACACCTGAATCACAGGTGTTAACACCGTTAACTACACACATACACACAATACAGCAAAAAACAGAACGGGTTCGGTTACACAGAACCGAATAAACTCACTTTAGTTTGGGTCCAAACGGGCCAGAATTAACATTAACAACGGTTTCTACTCCTCACTTCGACTTCTCGCGCTCGTGGTGACGTCACCAACGTAACGGACGTTGACGTAAATTTGAATCTTTGAGGAGAAAATAAAATAAAATAAACCCAAATATTATTTCATAAAAAGCTCCATTATTCTCTTCTTCTTAAACACGATTGAGGATAATATATACAAATACATAAAAAAAAACAGCTTTATCATTATTTTAAATCAAATCCACTTTAAAAGTGCTCCTTTCTAATTACATTTTAATTAAAAATATACTTCGTCTTACTCTTGTTTACTTTAATTTTTTTCATTAATATTTAATTCATCGATGATTGTAGACGTGTTGAGGTTTCACGTTCTTTGTGCTTTATCATCATAAATATACACTTTGTTTAAATTTTTGAGTTTGGACACAAAATGTAAACATTCCTCATGAATCCAGAACATTCATTTGTTTATTATTTAGAAAGTAATAATTAAACAGGTGAATAAAATGATCAGATTAATCACTTGCAACATTTAGGATATGAATTTCTTGTATTGAGAGAGGTTTTTATTTATACACAGATATAAATAGATGTTGTTTATTTGTAGTTTTCATATTTGACTCAGTACATTACACTACATTTATTTAATCAACTATTTATCAAGTTTTTTTAAAAAAAAAAATTTAACTGAATGATTGTTCAAGATCAATAAAAATCTTCAAATAATCTATCAACACCATCAATACATCTAATCAGTAAATAAAAATCTACATTTATTCAGCTGATCTATTGACTGGTTTATTGAAGGTTTTACAGCTTCGGCAGGTAAAGAAGCCATGGCTTTAATCTGATCTTCTGATTTCTAATGATAATTAAATGACAAAATACAGAATTAAAGAATATCTTTATTTAAATTCAAAATCACGAATCATTTAAAAATATGGACTACAAGTCATTTCTACAAGTGTTCATACAGACAGAAAGACCAGAGATGAAACAGATTTAACAGATACAGGACAATTAGGACAAGGAAAGTGAGAGAACTAGAATGATCGTTTATTTATTATTTTTTAAAAAATTACAACTGTGTTCAAGATCACAGCAAAAAGACAGTAGAGGAAACAAAGGAAAAAAATATTTCACATTTCCTGTTTAAATTAAGCAGTAAAATCACATGAACTGAAGACATCGTGACTTTTTGAAACCGGTCGTTACATTTTTGAGTCAAACGGAGCAGGTAGTGAAGAAGAAGCTGCCTCGAAATATCATTTATGTTCCTCAAAGAGTAAAAAAAAAAAAATAAAACATTAAATCCTAAATGTATGAAAAATAAACATTATGTACTGTGAGGAATTAGCCCGGGTAAGGGCGGCGTACAGACCCACAGGAGACAGAAGGATGGTTGTAAGCGGTGGTTTATTGTGGCTAGGGTGAAGTGAATGGGTTATAAGTGGATAAGCGCGGGGTTTTGTGGAGGCGTGGCGGCCGGCGGAGTCTACTCGTGGCGGAGGCGGGATTCCCGAGGCGGGGCGGGGGTTTTCCCGGGCCGGCGTCCTCCGTGTGTGCGACTCTCACTATCCGGCGGTCTCGTCCGCGCTTGTGCCTTCTGAAGAGAGGGAGAGAGAGAGAGATTAGCGTGGGGCGTGAGGTTACCGTCGTGATCGGAGATTGCACATCGCTGCAAACACGCACGGAGTCCGTCTTGACGCTACGATATTCTCCTCCCCCTTCCCAGCCGGAAGCGCGCCCTTTTATCCTCCTCCGCCGTCGCCTGAGTGGTGGGACTTCCCCGTTGGATCCGCCAATCGCTGGCCGGAGTCGCGTCAGCCCTGCCCTGCCGCGGCGGTCCTTCCGGCTGGCGGAATGTTCGGCAGGAGGCTGCCCACGTCGTGCCGGTGCGGCAGTTGGAGAAGGAGCGATTTCCTTCTTATGTGCGCCAGCACTCTGCCGGTCGCGACAGTACCCCCCCCTCAGCTCCGAGCCTACTGCCGCTCGGTGGTGGGCCCAGAGGGTGTCGGTGAGGGCTTCTTTTAGGGCCTGGGAAGGCCCTTTCTGCATCGGCTGTCCACCTCACCTGGTCTGGCTGGCCCTTCTTTGTAAGGTCTGAGAGGGGAGAGGCTACAGCAGAAAAGTTAGGCACGAACCTGCGGTAGTAGCCCGCCAATCCCAAGAAGGCACGTACCTGGTTTTTCGATGTCGGACGCGGATAGTCCTTCACAGCCTCGATCTTCTTTAGTTGGGGCTTCATCATTCCCTGTCCGATACGGTATCCCAGGTACTGGGCTTCCGTCAGCCCTGGGTGGCATTTCTTTGGGTTCGCTGTCAGGCCAGCCTCCCGGACGATGGGGCCCACCCTGTCAATCCTTGCTTGCCCCTTCACACGTCGCCGCGATCTCCGGGGCCCGGCTCTCGGTACCACCCGGAATCCGGGCCAGTCTCGTCCCAGGAGGAGGGGCACGGGGAGTTTGGGGATGATTCCGACCTGAAGGGGCCAGGTGCCGGCTTCGCCCCGGATCCGGACCTCGGCTGCGGGGACTTCCCGGGTGTCCCCATGGACGCAGGTCATGGTGAGCGTCCCGCTTGGGTGGCGTCCGTCAAGCAGGATGGAGGGCTGGGCGAGGGTCACCGTGCTCCCGGTGTCCAGTAGGGCGGTTACCGGTTTCCCTTCGACCCACACCGTCAAAGAGGGCGCCTCCGGCGGTTGCCGCTGATGGAGGGCGCAGCCTGCGAGCCATGGTTTTGTCAGCAGCCAGGCGGCTTCCCTCTCCGGCTCTGTAGGCATGGACTCCTTTCGGGGGTGTTCACAAGTGGGCGCCCTCTGGGGGTTCCTCCAGGTGCAGGGCCGGGTCTGGCGGTCGGACCGGGGGCCCTGGGCACCGAGGGGCCGATCGAGGTGCTGCTGCTCCCCGGGGTCGAGCTCTAGGTTGGCCAAGGTTCGCTCCAGGACAGTCAGGAGTTCCTGGGGCGTAGTTGTGGCATGTGCCCCCACAGCCTGTCTCTCTGCCCGTGGTAGCGCCCTCAGGAAACGGTCGACCGCCACTTTCTCTGCCACCTCTGAGGCGGTATGCCGATCCGGCCGGAGCCATCGTTTGGTGATCCGGATGAGGGCGCTCATCTGGCACCGTGGTCGGGCACCTGGTCGATAAACCCAGCGATGGAATTCAGTAGCTGCCTGGCCAGGGGTTCGGCCACACCATGCCAGGACTCCCTCCTTCATCGCCAGGTAGTCTGCGGCCTCCTCCGGCTCGAGGGCATAGTAGGCTGTTCGGGCCTCTCCCGTGAGTAGTGGGCCAAGGGCGCGTGGCCAATCTTCACGGTCCCACCCCTCCCGGCGGGCGATACTCTCGAAGGCTTCGAAGTACGCCTCGAGGTCCTCTTCGGGGCCGAGGGGGGGTAGTAGGCGGCGGATCTCACTGCTTGCGTCGGGGAGAGGCACGGAGGCGGCGGGGGCCTCAGTCCTCATGGCGATCAGTGTCTGTATGGCGACCTGAAGGCTCTCGGCGAGCTGCTGTGTCACAGCGTGCTGCTGGAGGCTGGCCTCCAGCAGGTATTGCAGGGTGCGGTCCATTTTGGGGGGGGCTCCTTTTTTTTTTTTTTTCCTCTCTCTAACGCGTTTATTTATAAAATTATTATTATTTTTTTTTATTTTTTGTGTGGTAGGCGGGTCTGTACTACGCCTGCATCCTCCACCAGTTGTGAGGAATTAGCCCGGGGAAGGGCGGCGTACAGACCCACAGGAGACAGAAGGATGGTTGTAAGCGGTGGTTTATTGTGGCTAGGGTGAAGTGAATGGGTTATAAGTGGATAAGCGCGGGGTTTTGTGGAGGCGTGGCGGCCGGCGGAGTCTACTCGTGGCGGAGGCGGGATTCCCGAGGCGGGGCGGGGGTTTTCCCGGGCCGGCGTCCTCCGTGTGTGCGACTCTCACTATCCGGCGGTCTCGTCCGCGCTTGTGCCTTCTGAAGAGAGGGAGAGAGAGAGAGATTAGCGTGGGGCGTGAGGTTACCGTCGTGATCGGAGATTGCACATCGCTGCAAACACGCACGGAGTCCGTCTTGACGCTACGATATTCTCCTCCCCTTCCCAGCCGGAAGCGCGCCCTTTTATCCTCCTCCGCCGTCGCCTGAGTGGTGGGACTTCCCCGTTGGATCCGCCAATCGCTGGCCGGAGTCGCGTCAGCCCCGCCCTGCCACGGCGGTCCTTCCGGCTGGCGGAATGTTCGGCAGGAGGCTGCCCACGTCGTGCCGGTGCGGCAGTTGGAGAAGGAGCGATTTCCTTCTTATGTGCGCCGGCACTCTGCCGGTCGCGACAGTACATTTTATGTCTAATTACAGTGAACCTGACGGAGAGTGAAGCTCACAGAGGCGAAGTGTTCACGCTACAGCAAATTTCACCGGTTGACGCTAAACTCGCTCACTTAGGAGGTGCGTTTCTCTGTCCCGGGATATTCCTAGCACTGTGTGTGAAAGCTCCTGAGCTGTCCAGCATGGAGACGTGTGTGTATGTTGATGTGTACACAGTACCAATGGTCAGGATGTACTGTTGTGTCCGAGTTTCTCGTTCTCCTGAAAAACACACGTGCGCGCACACACACACACACACACACACACACACACAGTGGAATTGTAAAGCAAAACATTGGAATATATATCTTAATCACATCTCATAGTCCTTTTATAGAGTCTGAATCAGTTTGACTGATTCATTTCGAGTTGATTCAGAGTCGAATCACTTTCTAGTGAGAATCAAATACTCATCTCAGTCTAGTTCGTTTGGAAGTGTGCGACTCTCACTAGAAAATTATTCGACTCCGAATCGTCTCGAAACGAATCAAACCGATTCAGACTGGACAAATGGACTAATAGAAGAGAAAGAGCAACAGGAAAGAGGACAGCCTTCCTGCTGAAAGCAAACCGGATCAGAACCTTACATTAGATTGTTTTCTATATTTTTATTTTAAATCAGTTGTGTTGTTTTTCTGCACTCGATTGAGGAAACACAGCAATGATAAATAAATAAATAAATTTATCTGTCCAGCTTCCTCCTCTTCGTCCCCCAGAATGACGTGTGGGTGACGGATTTAAAAAAAGATGTCTGGGCAAACTGTGACCTCCTCGAGTTAAAAGTGAGCATCCAAGGAAATTTACTGTGTTAACTGCACTACATTCTGCAGTCACACAGGACCAGAAAAAATATGTACATCTACTGTACATGTTAACACACAAAACAAGCTTTTGAGTATTAGTTACCCTGTCTTACTGTACAAGGCACCTGCAAATAATAAAGCAAGTAATTAAAAGTTCATCCATCATTTCACTTCCACTAATCAGTCTTTTGACCAGTCTAAAAATAAAAAGACTAAAAAGAAACTGAGACTTAGCAAGAAAAACTAAAGATATGGGGATGATGAAGTCTCAGTTCCACCGCAGCTTCAACAGCCCTGGATCTTCTCCTTTAAAGCTTGGAGAAGGGCACGTCTTTCGGACTCTTCTTTTCCAGGGCTGCCTGCGCTGACTTCATAAGATCCTGTGTCTGCAACATGTTCATGTTCCAAGTAGCCTGGCGACACAGGAGAAATCTCAGATTTCGACCGCTCTACTTTGTGTTTGCGGCCATACTGTGTGTGCATGGGTCTACCTTGAGGCTAAAAATGCTATTCATGTCTTAAGCAGGTTCTTACCATGTAGTCTAGGCTCTCAGTTACACTGTGGTCTCAGGAGTAGAGGTGGTTGATTTTGGTTCCTTGGACAGCGACGCGACTCCGGCCTGCAATCTCACCTGCTATTTCCAGAGCTCCAGCAATCATTGACTATCAGGGAACACACGACTGCAGAGATGAAGAACAGAACACACACTTTCCTTCATTTATACTAAATAATAAAGCTACATGAAAAAAATACACGGTACAACCCAAAGTCACATTCTTCTGTTATCATTCCATATCTTCCATGTGTCAGTCCAGAATTTCACCTTTTTGTGATCATAGAAATTAACACAAAATCAAGAAACTCCACAATATTCAGAGGAGCTTCCACTTTTTCAAAGTTACTGCAGATTTGGGCCAAAACGTGTCATGACACGTCATCACCACAACAGGCCTTCAGCACAGGTTACTCTACTTCCTGAACAAGTGCGGACCCGGATATAAGTTACGTTCACATTCATGGGACAATTCGCATTCACAGTTCCAGTGTAACCGAACTCGGACCACCTTCTACAGGTAGTCTCGGGTTCGGTACCACAGCGCACTTCCCAGTCCACATTACGACGGACACATTACCAACTTTTCATGCAAACTGCTCTGTGTTGGACTAAACTTCCAGTGGGAAAGCCCACTAGAAGAGCTACACTGCAGAATTTTTCGGTCTAAAAATGAACAAATTTCAGGTTTTGGAGTTCTTCTTTGATAAATGACAAGATGGTAATATCATAAAATAGTCCACTTTGTATTAAAACCGGACATCTGATGCTCACTGTGGTTTATTTAATCTTCAACAAACTGCAAATGTAATAATTGTTCAGAGTGTGCCCCCTTGTGGTCAACTCTTTCATAGGGGCTTGTTCAAGTCAGAACAATCAGCCCATTCTTATCTTCTCATCACTTACTATCTCGATATATGATCATATGGATAAAAATAACTTGTTTACAGATCTTGGTGTAAACATGTAAGCAAGCAATGTATGGCAAGTTAATGTTCCTCATACCTTCACCTGAAACCAGGCATCCTGTGTGCACAGACGAATATCACAGGCTGTGATTAGATCCACTCCTGCGAAAGAAGAAATCAGATCCACAAAAAAACTGTTAGTAATTCAGTCTCCTGCAGCTAAAAGCCCCAGTAAAAGATAACTCTCTGATGATTAAAGCTTTGCAGGAAAAGTGACACCACAACTCTGGAAAGTTCCATCCATATTGTTTGCTGAGTGTATGAGATGGTACTTAACACTCCCAACAGACCTGCTCCCCCACACACGCCATGCACTGCCACCACCACGGGCTTTGGACACTGCAGACACATCAAACACAAAGTTCAGTTTATATACACCACAATGTATTACTCTAATAGGTTATTGATTGTACAAATACTACATGCATGTAGAACCCCTACATGCTTTGTGTTTAATTTATGTAAGGAATAAACATGTGGTTATAGGAAAACAGTCAACGATCCAATGAAGTGGAGTGACCGTTACCACCCTAAGGTAGAACTGCACATTCTGAAGTGTTTTATTCCCCTTATACCACAGCAAGTTGTCAACAAGCGCATTTCTTTATTAATTAAAGAAGATCATGTCATACACATTAATCTATTTTAAAGGCTGACCGACAGTGGATCTTACAGATGCTGATAACCAAGTCGGGTAGCACCTACTAATAACCGATTACTACTGAATGAAAATATAACACTCAGTGGAAAAATTAAGTTCACTTTATTACAAAAATAAACAGTACTGACCGTACCATGAAAATGTACTGCACTTTTTCTAATGAAATAAACATATATACACTAATTTTATATATATTATAAAATATATATATAAATAAAACACACACACACTATGAATAAATATTAAAGTAAATAAAAAGATGTACAGTATTTCGCAAAAAAGTGAGTACACCCCTCACATTTTTGTAAATATTTGATGATATCTTTTCATGTGACAACACTGAAGAAATGACACTTTGCTACAGTGTAAAGTAGTGAGTGTACAGCTTGTGTAACAGTGTAAATTTGCCGTCCCCTCAAAATAACTCAACACACAGACATTAATGTCTAAACCGCTGACAACAAAAGTGAGTACATCCCCAAGTAAAAATGTCCAAATCGGGTCCAATTAGCCATTTTCCCTCCCCGGTGTCATGTGACTTGTTAGTGTTACAAGGTCTCAGGTGTGAATGGGGAGCAGGTGTGTTAAATTTGGTGTCATCGCTCTCACACTCCCTCATACTGGTCACTGGAAGTTCAACATGGCACCTCATGGCAAAGAACTCTCTGAGGATGTGAAAAAAAGAATTGTTGCTCTACATAAAGATGGCCTAGGCTATAAGAAGATTTCCAAGACCCTGACACTGAGCTGCAGCACGGTGGCCAAGACCATAAGCAGTTTAACAGGACAGGTTCCACTCAGAACAGGCCTCGCCATGGTCCATCAAAGAAGAAGTTGATTGCACGTGCTCAGCGTCATATCCAGAGGTTGTCTTTGGAAATAGATGTATGAGTGCTGCCAAATCTCTTGGCCATGCTAGAAAAATCTATTTCTCCACCTTAATAGGAGACAACAAAAACAATTCTAGATTCCTTTTCAACACAGTAGCAAAATTAACTAGGAATAAAACCACTACAGAGAGAAACACTCAATCATTACATAGCAGTGAAGATTTCATGAAATTTTTCAATGATAAGGTTGAAAATATTAGACGTGAAATACAGGCCATTAAATTAAAACTGGACAGTACTGTAACAAACCCATTACATGACAGTGTAGCAATATCAGATCAATGTTTAGAGTGTTTTGCTCCGCTTAGAGAGACCGAACTAGCTACATTAATCTCTTCAGCAAATTCATCAACTTGCATTCTAGATCCCGTACCTACATGTTTGTTTAAACAGATTGGTCCAGTAGTAATTGAGCCACTTTTAAATATAATCAGTTCTTCCCTAAGCACTGGCTATGTACCTAAATCACTTAAATTAGCAGTTATTAAACCCTTGATTAAAAAACCTGATCTTGACCCGTCTCAATTGTCCAGCTATAGACCAATATCAAATCTCCCCTTCATCTCTAAGATTTTAGAAAAGGTTGTAGCAAAGCAGTTATGCTCGTACTTAGATAGGAATAACATTCATGAAATGTATCAGTCAGGATTTAGACCTCATCATAGCACAGAGACAGCGTTAGTTAAAGTAGTAAATGACCTTCTACTGACCTCTGATCAGGGTTGTGTCTCGCTGCTTGTGTTACTCGACCTTAGTGCAGCTTTTGATACTATAGATCACACTATTCTCCTTGATAGATTAGAAAATGTTGTTGTTATTAAGGGAACAGTCCTCTCCTGTCTCAGGTCTTATCTGACCGATCGTTATCAGTTCGTAGATGTAAATGGTGAATTCTCCATGTGTACTGAGGTTACTTTTGGAGTTCCACAGGGTTCTGTTTTAGGCCCACTGCTCTTTACTTTATATATGCTACCCCTAGGTCAAATTATTCGTAAACATGGAATGATCTTCCACTGTTATGCTGATGATACACAGCTGTATGTTTCAGCGAAGCCAGAGGACAGACAGAAGCTTAGTAAAGTTGAGGATTGTGTAAAGGACATTAGACATTGGATGTTAATTAACTTCCTTCTGCTTAATTCTGATAAAACAGAAATACTTTTATTAGGCCCACGTGTAGCTAGAAGTATCCTTTCTGATCACATGGTTACTCTGGATGGTCTTTCTGTTTCATCATGTGCAGCAGTTAAAGACCTTGGAGTGATTATTGACTCCAGCCTATCATTTGATGCTCATGTAGATAATATTACTAGGATAGCCTTCTTTCATCTCAGAAATATTTCTAAAATAAGAAACATATTGTCACTACATGATGCGGAAATACTAGTTCATGCATTCGTCACCTCTAGATTAGATTACTGTAATGCCTTACTGTCTGGATGTTCCAGTAGGAATATAAATAAGCTCCAATTAGTCCAGAATGCAGCTGCTAGAGTCCTAACTAGAACTAGAAGATACGACCATATCACACCGATATTATCAATACTGCATTGGCTCCCAGTAAAATCTCGCATTAATTATAAAATACTCTTATTAACCTATAAAGCACTAAATGGTCTCACGCCACAATATCTAAGCGACCTTTTGGTTTTATATGATCCGCCACGCCTACTTTGATCAAAAGATGCAGGCTATCTGACGGTACCTCGAATAGTGAAGGCTACAGCAGGGGGAAGAGCTTTCTCTTATAGGGCCCCACAGTTATGGAACAGTCTTCCTATTAGTGTTCGGGACTCAGACACAGTCTCAGTGTTTAAGTCTAAGCTTAAAACGTATTTGTTTACTCAAGCCTACCCTGACTAGATTCTGTTCTACTTTCTCCCTCTCTCCTTTCGCCGAGCCCCACACGAATTTATGGAGATACTAGAGATCCAGATCCTTTCTGCCTCTGGATGGAGCTCAAATCTTCTTTAATTCCAGACTGCTGGGACTACGGCTGCTCCTAACGCCATACAGACTTCATATAAATCCATAATGAACTTTTTCACACTATCTGTTGTTACCCAGATGAGGATGGGTTCCCTTCTGAGTCGGGTTCCTCTCAAGGTTTCTTCCTCTTAAAACATCTTAGGGAGTTTTTCCTTGCCACCGTCGCCACTCAGTGGCTTGCTCAGTTGGGATAAATTCACACCTTTAATATCTGTATACCGTGTTGATATTTCTGTAAAGCTGCTTTGAGACAATGTCTATTGTAAAAAGCGCTATACAAATAAAACTGAATTGAATTGAATTGAATGTAAGGAATAAACATGCAGTTAAACGAGCTTCATTTTGGTAAAATGTTAATATGATGATGTGTTTGACCTTATATACAGCCACAATACCAACTGTAACAGTGTTGACAGGTTTTTATATCCTGAAAAGTAACAGTGTGTCATATGAGGTTTCCACTTGAGAGTGACATGTACAGTGTCCTCCACTAATATTGGCACCCTTGGTAAATATGAGCAAAGAAGAAAACCTTTTGTTCAAAAAAAATTCACAAAAATACTCTGCTCTCATGGATAAACAATTGCAAACACCACAAGTTTATAAAAAAATATTTGTTAAATGAGTGTACAACAATCATTGGCACCCCTATGAATCCATGAGAAATGTATTTGAAGTATATTCCTCTTGATATTTTACTTTTTTGTACACTTGGGAAACTAGGAACAGGACATTGTTCAACCATTACTTCCTGTTTCACATAGGTAATGCATAAGCCAAATTCTCTTACTCATTCAGAACAATAAGTGAGGCCAAGATATATTCAGTGGTGCTTGAAGGTTTATGAACCCTTCAGAATTATATATATATATATATATATGAATAAAGATGACCCAAAACATCAGATTTTTACACAAGTCCTAAAAGTAGACCAAGAGATCCAGTTAAACAAACGAGACAAAATGATAATATTTGATCACAGACAGATTGTGCACAAATGGAGGAAATTCAAGACCATCATTACCCTCCCCAGAACATATCAACCAACAAAGATCACTCCAAGAGCAAGACAAGTAGTAGTCTGTGAGGTCATAAAGGAGCCAGGGTAACATCTATGCAACTAAAGGCCTCTCTCTCACTGTAGTGAAGGTAAGGGTTCTGTTTAGTTTGACTTACCTAGGGCTGCTCCTATCACACAAACCACTGAAGTGAATAGCATGGAGGTGGTATTTGAAGTTAACGCAGGCTATGGAGTGATCATCAGTAAAGATCAACATTCAAACATCAAAGATTCAACATTCAAAGATATGTGTGTGTGTGTGTGGGGGGGGGGGCTTTGGGGCTACGGAAATCATTTGTTGCCTCAGCTGGTAAATACAGTAGCAAATGTACCAGGTCATAAATTGGCTAACGTATTGGAGAGACAGTCCGAGGTGTTCAAAGAAGAGTTGGGTCCACTGCTGGAGAGAGAACTCCAGAGGCTGGTGGAAGACAAGATCATTGAACCAATGCAGTTTGCAGAGTGGGCAGCTCCCATTGTTCCAGTCAGAAAACTGATGGTTCTACCCCAATTTGTAGGGATTATAAATTCGCAGTAAATCCAGCTCTAGTGTGGAGCAGTATCCAATTCCCAAGGTAGAAGATTTATTTGCTCAGTCGGCAGGAGGAAAGAATTTCCCAACTGGACATGACCCATGCGCATCAGAAGATAATACTGTACAAAAATTCCAATAAGTACGTTACAATCAACATGCTCAAGGGATTATGTACTTACAACAGGCCACCATTTGGAGTTGCTTCAAGTCCAGCGATCTTCCAGCACACAATAGAAGGGATTCTGCAAGACATCACACGCGTCACAGTTTATCTGGATTGCATTCTAGTCTCAGGGGCTAATGAACATCTGCAGAACTTGGATGAGGTACTAAGTAGGATAGAAAAGAGTGGACTGAGGCAAAGAAGGAGCAAGTGCGAGTCCTTGGGAGAAGTAGAGATATTTTTAGGTCACAAAATTAATGCCATAGGATTACAGTCGAAAGACAGGTCCTATATTATGTTTGAGACAGCTGGCATTGTAGCCGTGAAATCAGCTAACATTATGCTCCATGTAATGTTTGCGATATCCAGTTATTTGTTAAACGCTAACGCATTGCAATGTTATAAACTACCTCCTAATGGACCACCATGCATCTCCATTCAGCCCGTGTCCTGTCAGCTAAATGTAGCCTCATGTCACTAATAATTATTCACATGTTCATGCTTTTAATAAATCTTTTTATCCTGACACCGTATCAGTGAATTTAAACTAATGCTTGCATTCAGAGTATAAGGGGGGGTGTGCGCGTTTAGGAGTGCACCTTAGCACTTATTAGTCATGGTCAGACAGTGTTTGAACTAAAATATCCCTCTCTCTCTTTCTCTCTGCCAGTATCAGCCAGAGGAGGATGTCCTCCAGGAGTTTTTAATTTTATCATTTTTTAAAATTCTTTTTAAAAAAAAAATAAAAACCACACCATGGTACTGAGCATCGTGTACTTTTGGTGGTATCGGTACCAACGACTAGATTTTTGGTATCGTGACATCCCGAATATGTAAGGAAATAGGATGAACTCTGCATACAGGGATGCTTTGTTTTAAGGGGGACTCACGTAGTGGTTCCACATCCGCGGCGTGCGGCTCTTCTAAGACATCTACACGAAACCCATCCGGGAATTACCAGGATGAAAGGCCTGGTGCGTAGCTATATGTGGTTGCCACACTTGGATGCAGAGGTGGAAGCATTGGTCAAATCGTGTGCAGTCTGTCAGGAAAACAGAAACGCTCTGGCAAACGCGCCACTGCATGCGTGAGAGTTACCAGAGCAGCCATGGAGAAGGATTCACATTGATTACGGTGCACCGTGGATGGGTAGAATGTTCTTGATCGTGGTAGAGGCATTCTCAAAATGGACAGAGGCTTATCTGTTAATCTACATCCACAGTTACCATTCAGTGCTTAAGACAAACCTTTAGCCAAAACAGGATACCAGAAGTAGTGATGTCAGACCATAGCAGTTTCTTTGTTTTTTACCAGTGCTGAATTCCAAGAGTTTATCGAAAGAAATGGAATCAAACACAAGCACAGCACCCTACCATGCATCTTCCAGAAAGTCTCCAAAACTACAATCTGAAGTCACCTACATCAACACAAGCTGTTTGGAAAGGTTTCAAGAAAAAAGCCTCTACTCTCATCCAAAAACACACTCAGGTGTCTTCAGTTTGCCGACACTACTGGAACTTCAAATGGGATCGGGTTCTATGGTCAGATGAAACCAAAATAGAGCTTTTTGGTAATAAACACAGAGGTGGTTTTGAAGCACACAGAGAGGTAGCCATATGGAAAAGTACCTCATGCCCACGGTTAAATATGATGGTGGATCTTTAATGTTTTGGGAATGTTTTTCTGCCAGAGGACCTGGACATTTCGTTAGGATACATGGCATCATGGACTCTACCAAAAATCAACAGATATTAAATAAAAACCTGACTGCCTCTGCCAGAAAGATTAAAATGTGCCGTGGTTGGATCTTCCAGCAGGACAGTGATCCAAAACATACATCAAAATCAACACAAAAATGCTTTATTGACCACAAAATCATCGTCATTTAACACTAATGATCAGTATTAAAAATATTAACATGGATATCTGAGTCTGATAATAAAATTAACTTCTACTTACAGTCAAATTTTGTAGTGTTTAGGACATTTAACACCCTTCCGTCCAAAAGAAACCAAAAGGGGGTACAAACTTTTACACTCCACAGTATTTGGTTGAAATTGCACTTATAGAACAACTGAACAGCAACGTTTCCATACAGGTTTTAGTGAAATGTTTAACAATAGCAACTTGACTTGAAATGGATGATGTTTCATTAGCGTGGCCTGTGCCCAAATCCTGCACGACTGCGTATCTAGGTACACTACACACGGTCTGAACGAATGGAGTCTCTACCGCACCTAGTGCACTAGAGATAGAGGTTCCATACAAGGTGATTTGGGACGGAGCCAGTGCACAGAAACCGTTTCCCTGCGAGAGGCGCAGGTGGAGCTGGAGCTGTGTGACTGATTTGTGCACCTGTGACTACAGAACTACCTCAAGTCTCCACACGGAGCGCTGTTCAAGAGAAAAACACTCCTAAAGAACAAATCACTGCGCCAGCGAGACATCAACCCTTTAACTAGACGTTCATCCCAATTCCACACAAATACCGCGGAACTATTTAGGGCTGAGAGACAGTTCAAAAAGCACTGAAAATAAAGTGTTAATAACGAGACTGCGTTGCTGGTCACGCGCGGTGTAGACGCGCTGATACAGAGTGTAGCGCGAGTAAGATCTGTAATGTCTAATTCAAACATTATGATCAAAAGTAAAATCATGTCTAAAGACACCGAGGAACAGAAACCACAAGGTGCAGTGAAAGTGAGATTTTATTATTCATTTAGGACTGGAGTTTAAATCTGTGCTTTTTGTGCATCCATAAAAAATAATAATGCTATCTATCTAACTCTATTTATAAATGTTTATATATATTTATCTTATTTAGTTAGTTTACATTTATATTATATAAGTACTTATGCATTATTTTTTTTATGGATGCACAAAAAGCACCGAATTAAACTACAGTCCTAAATTAATTTTATATATATATATATATATATATATATATATATATATATATATATATATATATATATATATATATATATATATATATATATATATTTATATATGTGTGTGTGTATGTATATATATATATGTATATATATGTATATATGTGTGTGTATATATGTATATGTATATGAATGTGTGTGTATATATGTGTGTGTGTGTGTGTGTGTATTGGGTTCTTTTCTGTTTTGGACAAACATCTGTGTAAAGTTTTAGTCTGAATTTATATTTGTAACACTCAGTTTGTGGATTTTATTTTAAATAAACAAAAAAAGGCACTGAAAGTTTGCCCCGCCCCCATCAGATTAATCGAAAAAAAATAATCGATTGTGAAAATAATCGTTAGTTGCAGCTCTAATAATAAGCTGCATCATGAAATAGATTTTTTAACAAAAAAAAATCTTGATTATTTTCAAAAATGGAGTTGTGTTTGAGAAGAAGAATGGAGTGTAATGGAGTGTGAATCATAAAAATTCTATTTCATTTCTATTTGTTTACAGAAAGGCTTCAGCAATAAAAGCAGCATTTTGCTGTAGTTGTTAAGGGGCCGTTTACACCACAACGTTTTCAAATAAAAACCGAAAACTTCTGATGCGGTTTGGCTGTTCGTTTCCATGACGACGGCGTTTCGAGGTCTGAAAACTTTGGAAAACGGGTTTCAAAGGGCAAGTTTTTGAAAACGATGCCGTTATCATCTCCGGTAAATCATGTAAATTATTATCCAGAAAAACCACAGCTC
>NW_026521087.1:4437914-4455414 GCF_001660625.3 Ictalurus punctatus
AACCTTTAAGAAAATCCGACTCACAACACATGCACCACAAGGTATCATATAGATATGAATAATTCATGAAGGCGATGGAGATTGGTTTGTTTTTAGAAAGAAGAGGTTAATGCCCCGCCTTGGGATAATTTTACTGCTTCAGAAAAGTATATAAAGACGTGTGTGTGTGTGTGTGTGTGTGTGTGTGTGTATAATTCAGACTTTCTGCAGACTGTCTCACTTTGTTGTTTCAATAAAGTTTGATGATCTTTGGCATCTACAAATCCTCTGTCTCTGAAGTGTTTAACTTAGGTTGGAAAGATTGTTTTCCACGACACTCTCACGTGTGTCCCTCAGTGCAGATTGGGCGGTGTGATACGCTGATACACATCATAGGACCAGAAAATAGAATAATCAATCATGTCTATTGATAGATATTTTCCTATATCCTCTATATCACCAGTGTCACATGTTGTATTCATATTGTTCCCATGGTGACAGTGTTCTGTTTTTCTTCTTCTCGTTGGTGAAGTTCTGTTCAATGTCACTTTCAAATAAAAGGAGAAAAGAAAAAGTGCCTTTCACTGGTGTTTAGATCACAAAATGATCAGAAAGCAGTGATGAATACATGCAGTTATTCTGTAGAGATCATTTCTTCATCAGTTTTAGAGAAAAGGTAATAAATGGTGATAGGAGGTTTTGTCCACATGGCCCCGCCCTCAGTGCAGACGTAACGTGTTGGTGTAAAAAGTGAAACTCTTCTGGAACAGTACCAGAGGTTTGTTTAAAGATGATTAGAGTAATTATTAACCAGCATTAATCCAAACAGTGCAGTTCAGTGTTACATTAAAATAATAAACCATGCAGTGATACATTTATAAATCAAAATACTCACTCAGCTCTTCTGGAGGCTTTGACCACTGGCAGCAGCTTCAGAAGACATTCCTCTGATGGGTCATATTTCCACAAATTAAACACATCCAGCTCCTGATCTGAGTTCAGTAACACAAACACCAGAGCTGACCACTGAGCAGGAGAGAGTCTGGTTCCACTGAGACGACCGAGACCTCCTCTGTTCAGGTAAGTCTGTACTTCCTGCACTAGAGAATGATCATTCAGTTCATTCAGACAGTGGAACAGATTGATGGATTTCTCTGGAGATGGATTCTCCCTGATCTTCTTCTTGATGTACTCGACTGTTTCCTGTTTGCTGTGAGAGCTGCTTCCTGTCTGGGGCATTAAGCCTCGTAAGAGAGTCTGATTGGACTCCAGTGAGAGACCCAGAAGGAAGCGGAGGAACAGGTCCAGGTGTCCGTTCTCACTCTGTAAGGCCTTGTTCACTGCAGTCCTGAGGAGATCAGACATGTCTGACTTTCTGAAGAAATTAGAACGTTCAGTGCTTTGCTCCACTAACACATTTGTCTTTCTAAAAATAAAGCAGAAAAATGCATATAAAGCAGCCAGAAACTCCTGAACACTCAGATGTACAAAGCTGAACACCTTCCCCAGGTGAAGCCCAAACTCCTCTCTGAAGATTTGGGTACACACTCCTGAGTACACTGACACTTCTCTCACATCAATGCCACACTCTCTCAGGTCTTCCTCATAGAAGATCAGGTTTCCTTTCTCCAGCTGTTGGAAAGCCAGTTCTCCCAGTGCCAGGATACTCTCTCTGGTCTGCTGAGGATCAGGGTCACATTTCTCATGGTACTTTTGGTCCTTGTGTTTGATCTGCAAGATCAGGAAGTGTGTGAACATTTGAGTCAGAGTCTTGGGGATCTCTCCACTCTCTGCTCCACCCAACATTCTCTCTAGAACAGTGGCTGAGATCCAGCAGAAGACTGGGATGTGGCACATGATGTAGAGGCTTCTTGAAGACTTCATGTGTGAGATGATTTTATTGGCCAGGCTCTGATCACTGATCCTCTTCCTGAAGTACTCCTCTTTCTGAGGATCACTGAACCCTCGTACCTCTGTGACCTGGTCTACACACTCAGGAGGGATCTGATTGGCTGCTCCTGGTCGAGAGGTGATCCAGAGGAGAGCAGAGGGAAGCAGATTCCCCTTGATGAGGTTCGTCAGCAGCACATCCACTGAGGCTGACTCTGTCACATCACACAGTCTCTCATTCTTCTGGAAATTTAGAGGAAGTCGACACTCATCCAGACCATCAAAGATCAACACCACTTTGTAGGAGTCACAGTCTATTACTTCTAGTTTTCTCATTTCAGGGAAAAAGTGATGAAGAAGATCCATCAGACTGAGATGTCTCTGCTTCATCAGATTCAGCTCTCTAAAGGGAAGTGGAAACATGAAGGTGACGTCCTGATTTGCTTTTCCTTCAGCCCAGTCCAGAATGAACTTCTGCACAGAGACTGTTTTTCCAATTCCAGCAACTCCTGTAGTCAGCACTCTTCTGATGGACTTGTCTTTAAAGAGATCATTACATTTGATGGGTGTCTCCTGTGTTGCTGGTCTCCTGGACGCTGTCTCAATCTGTCTCACCTCATGTTCATTATTGACGTCTCCACTCCCACCCTCTGTGATGTAGAGCTCTGTGTAGATCTCATTCAGAAGTGCTGAGCTTCCATGCTGTGAGATTCCTTCATTAATTCTTTTAAACTTCTCTCTCAGGCTGGATTTCAGCTTTGTCTGATACACAGAGGCCACAGACTCTAATAAACAAAGTAATAAGATGTTTTAATGTAAAATCACTGAACACAGGATTAAATGTAAAATTCTAATGCTGCTGTTCATTCCTGATTCATGTAGTAAATATTCCTGAAGGAACAGGACCATTGTACAGAGTCACCACAAGCTGGACCACGAACAGAACAGAAAAGCAGCAGATGTACATGATACTAAACTCAAACCTCAAACTAAAAGTGTTCCTATCTAAAACTATTTCCTCTCTCTGAAGTGAACCTGACGGAATAAAGCCATGACTCAGAGCTCTTACTGTTGTGCAGTGTGTTAGCGAGATCTGTGTGGTTCATGTTCTTCAGGACGTGCAGTGTGATCTTCAGCGCTCCGTCTCTGACACTGTGCAGATCCTCCTCATCCTCCACCTCCCTCTCAGTGCATGCTGGGTAATCTGGACTCAGGAGCTTCCTAAACCTCTTCAGCTCATTCTTTATCAGAGTGATGACTTTGTGTTCCAGCTCCTGGTTAGAAACACACAGGAACACATCTAAATATTATAATGTTACACACTGAGAGATGCTTTTATTTTATGAAAAGAAGAAAAGTCTCTTTCTATTCCCACAGTTACAGCTGAAATTCTGTCTGATTACCCATAATGCTGCTGCACATCAATAAATCAGTAAATTGTCATGATCTTAAATAAAAAACCTTCACCCTGCTCACACACAAGTTACACACATTAAAAAGACACACACCTTGAATATGGAGTCCAACTGATTTCTGCTGAGGTTTGATTTCTTCTGTTGTGGTCTGTGAAGAAATAAAACACATGATGTGATATAGACTATATGTATTCATAGCTGCACAACACACACTAATACATACAGAGACAGATATTTAACACTATCCTCTTAACACAATACACTGATTTCAGGATTTCTCACTGACACTAACATGTTTATGAATAAAATAGTGATCTAGTCATTAATGTCCCAGGTGTAAATGTTGTTGTGTAGCACCACAGACCCTCCAGCTCAGGGACTGCAGGCTGAACTGAACTCTTAAAGCAGTTTTCCTCACTGCCAGTCCGAGAGCTGCAGCACTGCACAGTTTAGTGTTTTACTGCTTCAACACCTGATAAAGATCATGAAGGGCTTCAGAATGAGACCAGTGAGTTTGATCAGGTGGAACACTGCTGTAAAACACCTCACTGTTCTGACCTCACATCAGGAGAACTGGCTCCATCTCTGAAGTGAAGTGGCTGCTCCATTGACCGGTCACTCTTCATGGACACACAGCTGGGTTCTGGTGAGTCTGATCTCTTTCCCTCCATCATTCTAGAATTAAACAGAAATATCAGCAATAATTAATACTCTGCTGTCTCAGCACTGTTACACAATGTGTTCATCATTAAACACCAATAATTCCATCTTTTTAATTCAGCTCCAGTCTGCACACTTATTCAAACAGGAGACACGCCCCATACCTCAGGAATTACACTGATGTCAGGAGTCCCAGTCACAGATAACTGACTCAGCTGGGTCTTAAAGCCTGTAGAGTTCACTGACTCAAAGCTACGCTGCTCTTCTCCTCCACATTACACAGTCCTTTTTACTCTTCTCTCAGTGAATGGTTTCTCTAAACTGTTCTTATATCAGATCAGTGATATATTCACTGCTATTAAACACCTTAAACCAAAGTCTAGTTCCTCTGTTAACTAGTGAGTGTTTAGAGATACAGATCTGTTCCATGAGACGGTGTGTGTTTATTGCTGGTGAATGGAAAAGTAACTCACCTCTCGTCTCCCTTTAAGTCCTGTTCTCCAGACACACTCATGTTGGAGGTCATGTCTCCTTCTCCAGATTACAGCAGGACACACGTTTACTTCACTCCAATATCGGTGTGTTAAATCAAACCCTGTATCAGCAGAGTTCACTTACAGAAAATAGTCTCTGTATCAAGTCATAAAACAACCTGTGTACATTCAAACTTCAGTACAAACCCACAAAACTCTTCTGCATCTAGTGTACATTCAGTGTGTTTATATATTATAGCTTTAGATGTAGATACTCACTGTGTTTTTACTCCTGAAATGCTGTATTTTCCCCTCCACACAAAATGGAGACTGACTTTCACTTTCACTTCCTAGTTTACTCTGCAGAGGGGGAGGGGCAGTGAGGTAGGGTAATAAACACACACACAGAGATATGGTTTGTTTTCAGACAGCTTTCTGATCCATCGAGCAAAGGCCTGTAAATACTGAAAGTATAAGCCTGAAAACGCTGCAAATACAGAGAACAGAATTAAAAGTCTGGTAAAATCTACTTCACACACATTATCATTTCATTACCTTCATTTATTATCTCGTGACTTCATTCAGCTGTGCACGAACAACTGTCAGAGCTCTATACAAATATATAAACTAAAATAAAATAACAGGAGCTAGAAACACTCAGATCATTAGATAAAGAAGCAGAACTCATACACTGAGTAAGTTTACTTAAATATCTGCAGAAATGTATTTTTCTGGTTTTCCCTTAATGAGAGCGAGTATCCTGATATTAGTGAGGATTGGTGTGTAAGTAGTTTTTGTGTGAATAATGAATGTTTCTCAGAATAAAGGTGATGATGGAGAGTAAGTTAAACACATTGGTCAGACGAGTAACTAACCCAGTGTTTCCCAATCGAGGTTCCGTCTGATGAGAGCAGGGGTGCGTGTAAAAATCCTTCAAACATTTTCTAAAATGATCAAATGTCTAGAAAACATTTAATATTGATGAGAAATATCTGATGTCTGAAATAATAACACAGACACAGAAATAATAAGACAGACACACACACAGACACACAACAACAATAATAATAAACTAGACCAGTACATTTCCTGAATAAAATGTGTGCTGCTTGCCATGGCAAAATTAGGATCAGGCGCCAATACTTTCGATAGCCGAAAGCGTAGAGTGCCAAGACTTTTGACAGCCAGAAGAGTGGGGTGCCAATACTTTTGACAGTTGCCGGCGTAGGGTGCCAATACTTTTGAAAGCTGGACGCGATGGGCGTCAATTCTTTTGAGAGCTAGAGGCACAGGGCGCCAATACTTCTGAGAGCCGGCCGTGTAGTGCAGCTATACTTTTTAGAGCTGGCCGTGTAGGGCGGAAATACTTTGGAGAGCCAGCCATGCGGGGTGCCAATACTTTTGAGAGTCAGCCAGATAGGGTGCCAATACTTCTGAGAGCCGGACAGATTGGTTGCCAATACTTTTTAGAGCTGGGCGTGTATGGAGGCAATTCTTTTAGAGCTGGCAGTGTAGAGCGTCAATTCTTTCGCAACTCAATGCAAGTCTATGGGAAATTTTCCGACTTTGAGCTTCCTTACCGGGAATGCCGACATTCCGATCACTTCCGTAATACATAGCACACCTCTCCTCAATAAGCCGATCGATTCGACACCTCAACCGTCGATCTCCGACAAACGGTGCGGGACTAGTTTCGCACCGAAAAAAAAGTGGAAGAAGAAGAAGAAGAAGAAGATTATAATTATAATAAGTTTGCCAAATAACAATAATAGTGCTTTTCAAGCACCATTAATTATAATAATAATAATAATAATAATAATAATAATAAGTAGGCCGAAGAACAATAGTAGTGCTTTTCAAGCACCATTAATTATAATAATAACTAGACCGGTACATTTCCTGAAGAAAATGTGGATGGTGCTTGCCAGGGCAAAACCGGAATGGGGCGCCAATACTTTCAAGAGCCGATGGCGAAGGGCGCCAATACTTTTGAGAGCCGGACAGATAGGGCGCAAGCACTGTTGGAGCCGGCCGTGTAGTGGCCCAATTCCTGAAGAAAATGTGAGTGGTGCTTGCACTGGCAAAATTTGGATCGGGCGCCAATACTTTCGAGAGCCGGATGGATAGGTTGCTACAGGGTTTCAGCATGATGATAGCATGTTTTAGCACGTGTTAGCATCATGCTAGCATCATGCTAGCATGTTTTAACATGTTTTAGCATCATGCTTGCACGTTTTAGCATCATGCTTGCACGTTTTAGCATCATGCTTGCACGTTTTAGCATCATGCTTGCACGTTTTAGCATCATGCTTGCACGTTTTAGCATCATGCTTGCACGTTTTAGCATCATGCTTGCACGTTTTAGCATCATGCTAGGATGTTTAACCATCATGCTTGCACGTTTTAGCATCATGCTTGCACGTTTTAGCATCATGCTTGCACGTTTTAGCATCATGCTTGCACGTTTTAGCATCATGCTAGCATGTTTTAGCATGTTTAACATCATGCTAGCATGCTTTAGCATCATGCTGACATGTTGCTAGCATGTGTTAGCACTATACTGGCCGTTTAGGGTGCTAATACTTTTAAAGCTGGACAAATAGGGTGCCAATATTTTCGAGAGCCGGACAGATAGGGCGCCAGCATTGTTAGAGCCGGCCGTGTAGTGCGCCAATACTTTTTAGAGCTGACTGTCAAGGGTGCCAGTACTTTTGAGAGCTGGCCGTGCGGGGTCCCAATACTTTTGAGCGCCGGCCAGATAGGGTGCCAATACTTTTGAGAGCCGAACAGATCGTGTGCCAATACATTTTAGAGCCGGACGTGTACGGAGGCAAAACTTTTAGAGCTTTCTCCTTAGAGGGCCAATACTTTCGAAACTCAATGCAAGTCTATTTGAAATTTTCCGAATTTTAGCGGGAATTCCGGCATTCCGATCGCTTATAAAAGTCACAGCACACATCTCCTCAATAAGCCGATCGATTCAACACCTCACCTGTCGATCTCCGACAAACGGTGCGGGACTAGTTACGCGCCGAAAAAAACGTGGAATAATAATAATAATAATAATAATAATAATAATAATAATAATAATAATAAGTATGCAAGAGAACAATAGTAGTGCTTTTCAAGCACCACTAATAAAACACTTACTGTTACGATAGACAGCCACCTCCTCTTTGAAGCATTCCTCAAAATAAAAATAAAACTTTAGCGGTGCTAAAATGAGAAGCCGCAGGTTCGTTTAAATCACACAGCGCAAACACTGGTACACAGCAGAGATCTTAGAGACTTCTAAGTCCACCTATTGCTGGGGGTATCGTAAAGCCATTAACACCCCCAGACACCAACTCATTATCATAAACATACTGATAGGATTACACCACGACCCCCGGTCATAAAATAAGTGTCTCCACACAAAGCTCTTGCTCAGGAAAACACAAAGATCATAAATTAGACTACCTACAAACTGTTGCTCAGGAAAACACAAAGATCATAAATTAGACTACCTACAAACTGTTGCTCAGGAACACACAAAGATCATAAATTAGACTACCTACAAACTGTTGCTCAGGAAAACACAAACATCATAAATTAGACTACCTACAAACTGTTGCTCAGGAAAACACAAACATCATAAATTAGCACACTACTTCGATTGACAGTTTGACAGAAAGTACTGTCTACTGGTGAAACACGTGTATGGGCGGGGTTTAGAGAGAGAGAGAGAGAGAGAGAGAGAGAGAGAGAGAGAGAGAGAGAGAGAGAGAGAGAGAGGTGTCTGTAACGTATGTATGGGCGGGGTTTAGAGAGAGAGAGAGAGAGAGAGAGAGAGAGAGAGAGAGAGAGAGAGAGAGAGGTGTCTGTAACGTATGTATGGGCGGGGTTTAGAGAGAGAGAGAGAGAGAGAGAGAGAGAGTGAGAGAGAGAGAGAGAGAGAGGTGTGTCTGTAACATGTATGTATGGGCGCGGTTTAGAGAGAGAGAGAGAGAGAGGTGATGGGGTTTTTTGTCTTCTAGTTTAAACATTACGGAGATTCTTTTAACCAGCACTTTAACATTTTTACCTCGTAAGGATATTTTGTTTAGAAGTCGTGTAATACGCGCGATTCTTTTTAAACAGCTCTTTTAACCATTTTTACATCCTAAAGTTTTTATGAGTTTTTTTGGAAGCCTAGTAATACGGATTCTTTTTAAACAGCTCTTTTAAATCATTTTTACATCCTAAAGGTTTGTGATTAGAATGTATGTAATACAAACAATTATTTTAAACAGAATCTTTTATATAAAAAAAAAACAAAAAAAAAAAAAAACTACACTACACTTTTTATTCAAAGGCAAACCAGGCTCCTAAAAACATAATCAACAATTGTTTTAATTTATTTCACAAACAAATATTCTACTCATATATGTACACATTCAAACATCATGCTTTTTCTAACAATGTGTTTACACAAACGAAATAACGCCACACAGTAACACAAACACATCCCCGTATTAACCATTGATACTCTTTTCAGACGTATTTCACCCCAGCCCCCCGTCATAAATTAGGCCACTTACAGAAATGTCGGCCTGAGAAGCACAAAGGGCTATAAATCAGCACACACTACTTTGATTGACAGTTTGACAGAAAGTGTGTGTTACTCTCGTTGGAACAAAGTTACTGGTGTGACTCTAATTCTCTTTATTTTTAATGGTCTAGTAAAAGGGCAGTCTGTGCTCCGGCTCCCTATAGTGGCCTGTGTGAATCACTGCCTCTTGTCACATTTTTATAAAATATTATCTATTAATTTATTAATATCTGTGTGTGTGTGTGTGTGTGTGTGTGTGTGTAGGACTACACAGTGTCTTTGTGTGTTAACAGGAGCTCAGCTATTCTCTCTGAATAAAGAGGAACTTTGCGCTGTCATTCCTGAAGAAGGAGCGAGGGTGTACAGACAAGTTGCCGTACAGAAGGCACTGCTGGAGGTAAACACACACACACATGCGCACGCGCACACACACACACACACACACACACGCACGCTAATGATGTGTATAAATGATGAGTGTTTTTTTCTCAGGATGTCAGAAAGGCAACAGAGCTGGAGGCAGTGATGGAGAAACAGAAGATGAAGGTGGATTTCACAGAGGAGAGTGGAACTCATACGCCTCGTACTCTAGCATACTACCCCCCCCCCCCCCCGCACCTACACCCCATACTACACCCCCCCCCACCTACACCCCATACTACACCCCCCCTCCACAAACACATGTAGTTTATATATACACATTGATGTACATGGTATGGTGTAAGAAAAAAAAAAAAACAACATAACATATATTTAATGCCTTTACACACACACACACACACACACACACACACACACACACACACACACACACACACACACACACACACACACACACACGTCTGTCTGATATATTACAGACTATTCCTCACACACTTACACAAATCAACTGCCATTTTATGGTAAAGCTGCCTAAATGTAAATGTTCAATCTTTGACTGTACATTCATAAATTATAATAACTTGTGTGGCATTCTCTGTTATTTTAAATATCTGTGTGTGTGTGTGTGTGTGTGTGTGTGTGTGTGTCTGTGTTTCAACATCATTTTACAAAAACACTATTCAACGTTTCATCAGAGAGTCTGCATCTTTTGATCAAAGTTGCATGGCGCGAGACCATTCAGTGCTTTATAGGTTAATAAAAGTATTTTATAATCAATGTGAGATTTTACAGGGAGCCAATGCAGTGTGGATAAGATCGGGGTGATGTGTCGTATCTTCTAGTTCTAGTTAGGACTCTAGCAGCTGCATTCTGGACTAACTGGAGCTTATTTATATTCCTACTGGAACATCCAGACAGTAAGGCATTACAGTAATCTAGTCTAGAGGTGACGAAAGCATGAACTAATATTTATGCATCATGTAGTGACATTAGACAACCCCAATACCGAAAAAGTTGGGACAGTCTGGAAAATGCTAATAAAACAATGAGGGTCATTTGTAAATGTACATTGACTTGTATTTACACAAAAAACATAAAGACGAGGTATTTGAGGTTTTACCTAATCAACTGCAAAGTTTCTGGAAGATGAACATTCATTTTGAAGTTGATGCTGCAACACGTTCCAAAAAAGTTGGGACAGGGGTCATTTAGGATTAATAGCGATGTGACGAGTTGAAAGAAGAAGGTGATGTGAAACAGGTGAGGTCTAATTATCGTCTAATCATATGTATAAGGAGCCTTCAAAAAAGACCGAGTCCTTCAAGAGTAAGGATGGGTCGAGGCTCGCCAACAGATATGTCAGCAAATAATCCAACACTTTGAGAAGAACATTCCCCAAAGACAAATCGGTAGGATTTTGGTCATTTCACCTTCTACAGTGCACAATATAATTAAAAGATTCAAGGAATCCGGTCAAATCTCGGTGCGTAAAGGGCGAGGCATAAAACCACTTCTGAATGCGCGTGATCTCCGCTCCCTCAGACGTCACTGTCTTAAAAACCGTCGTGAGTCTGTAATGAAGATCCTGACATGGGCTCGGGAATACTTAGGTAAACCTTAGTCAGTCGACAGCATTCGCCGCTGCATCCACAGATGCAAGTTAAGGCTTTACTATGTAAAGCAGAGGCCATACATCAACACTGTCCAGAAGCTCCGCCCACTTCTCTGGGCTCGGTCTTATCTAAGATGGACAGTAGCACATTGGAATCTTGTTTTGTGGTCCGATGAGTCGACATTTGAAATAGTTTTTTGAAAAACAACCGTCGTGTTCTCCGAGCCAAAGAGGAAAAGGACCATCCAAGCTGTGATCAGAGTCAGATCCAAAAGCCAGCGTCTGTCATGGTATGGGGGCGTGTCAGTGTCCATGGTATGGGGGCGTGTCAGTGTCCATGGTATGGGGGCGTGTCAGTGTCCATGGTATGGGGGCGTGTCAGTGTCCATGGTATGGGGGCGTGTCAGTGTCCATGGTATGGGGGCGTGTCAGTGTCCATGGTATGGGGGCGTGTCAGTGTCCATGGTATGGGTAACACATCTGTGAGGGCATCATTAATGCAGAAAGATATGTACACATTTTGGAGCTACACATGCTGCCAACCAGAGCAGGACAACGCCAAACCACAAACGCATGGTTGTGTAAGAAGAGAGTGCTGGCGCTAGCATGACCTGCCTGCAGTCCTGACCTGCCTCCGATGTATGGTGCATTATAAAGCTCAAAATAAGGCACTGATGGCCTCGTACAGAAGCACAGCTAAAGAAATGTATAATGGATGAATGGGGGGAAATTCTCCTTGCTAACCTTAACCAACTGGTGTCTTCACTCAGCACCCAAACACTTAATAAGTGTTATTAAAAGAAAAGGTGATGTTACACAGCGGTAAATAGTCAACTGTCCCAACTTTTTTGGAGTATGATGCAGTCATTATATAGTCAATATTTCTGAGATGAAAGAAAGCTATCCTAGTAATATTATCTACATGAGCATCAAATGATAGGCTGGAGTCAATAATCACTACAAGGTCTTTAACTGCTGCACATGATGAAACAGAAAGACCATCCAGAGTAACCATGTGATCAGAAAGATTACTTCTAGCTACACGTGGGCCTAATAAAAGTATTTCTGTTTTATCAGAATTAAGTAAAAGGAAGTTAGTTAACATCCAACGTCTAATGTCCTTTACACAATCCTCAACTTTACTAAGCTTCTGTCTGTCCTCTGGCTTCGCTGAAACATACAGCTGTGTATCATCAGCATAACAGGGGAAGCTAATTCCATGTTTACGAATAATTTGACCTAGGGGTAGCATATATAAAGTAAAGAGCAGTGGGCCTAAAACAGAACACTGTGGAACACCAAATTTAACCTCGGTATGTGTGGAGAAGTCTCCATTTACATCTACGAACTGATAACGATCGGTCAGATAAGACCTGAGCCAGGAGAGGACTGTTCCCTTAATACCAACAACATTTTCAAGATCATTCACAAGATCTGTGCCTCGATACAAGCCTGTCTCAGAGGTCTACAGACAGTTCCTTGGACTTCATGGCTTGGTTTGTGCTCTGACATGCATTGTTAACTGTGGGACCTTATATAGACAGGTGTGTGCCTTTCCAAATCATGTCCAATCAACTGAATTTACCACAGGTGGACTCCCATCACGTTGTAGAAACATCTGAAGGATGATCAGTGGAACCAGGATGCACCTGAGCTCAATTTTGAGTGTCATGGCAAAGGCTGTGAATACTTATGTACATGTGCTTTTTTTGTTTTTTATTTTTAATAAATTTTCAAAGATTTCAAACAAACTTCTTTCACGTTGTCATTATGGGGTATTGTTTGTAGAATATTGAGGAAAATAATGAATTTAATCCATTTTGGAATAAGACTGTAACATCACAAAATGTGGAGAAAGTGAAGCGCTGTGAATACTTTCTGGATGCACTGTACATCACTACAATTACAATCACCACAGATGGAAACTGGATGTGTGTTTGTGTGTACCTCAGTATCTCCAGTGTACAGTGTGTGTGTGTGTGTGTGTGTGTGTGTGTGTGTCTGTGTACCTCAGTATCTCCAGTGTACAGTGTGTGTGTGTGTGTGTGTGTGTGTGTGTGTGTGTGTGTGTACCTCAGTATCTCCAGTGTACAGTGTGTGTGTGTGTGAGTGTGTGTGTGTACCTCAGTATCTCCAGTGTACAGTGTGTGTGTGTGTGTGTGTACCTCAGTATCTCCAGTGTACAGTGTGGATTCTCCAGTCCAGCAGAGAGCAGCTTCACTCCTGAATCCTGCAGGTTATTGTCACTCAGGTTCAGTTCTCCCAGTCTGGAGGAGTTTGATCTGAGAACTGAGGACAGAACTCTACAGCTTTCCTCTGTCAGATCACACCCACGCAGACTGGAAGAGAAATGATGAAATATCAGAACACTGATCACACACACACACACACACAGCCATAATACAGCTAAAGTTTCCCATGTAACAGAAATATGAGTGCGTTTGTCTCACACACAGAAGTCAGGGGACATGACACCAAATCAGCATTATTATTATTATTATTAATAATAATAACAACATCAGTTAGAATGATCCTTAAAGGACTGAAAACATTTTTGTTTGAACAAATGCTTCCTTATAATTGAAACATGAAGCCATTTGAAAAGACCCATGACACTTGTTGAGACCATGCGCGATCAAAACGTCAATGAGCCTTGGAGTCACTCTTAAGCCTTGTCTCATTCTCCATCACGATAAAGAAGGCTGGTAAAGAAGGTTGGCACATTGAAACGATCAAAACATAAACCATCAGAACATAAATGAACCAAGGAAATGCACTTAAGTCTTGTCTCATGCTCCCTTCCTCTGATGGCCAAGAGAACATGGCACTGGACTTGGAATGCACTGGGGTCTCCCCTACGCAACTCGAAGCCTGCTCAAGGCATGTCAGCGGTCTGTGTCAACTAACTCGTGTGCACTATCTTCCCGACTGCAGAGAGAAAAGGGCACTGGACTTGAACTACACTGGGGTTTCACCTGTGCAACTTGAAGCCTGTTATGAAACTGTGTCATAATGCAGAGGGAACTCTATTCAGATGAGCAGGAAAGCACCTTGGCATTCATCAAACACGCTTGTGTTTTATACTAGAAAAATGCTTTGATGTAAAGTAAGTCGTCCGAATGTGTTCATGTAAACTAGTAAAGGCTGTAATTACTTGACTGAAGTAAATGGACTGAAGAGGGCGTCCACGTGCGGAAACCTGAGAATATAAACGAGACTGCAAAGTTGTTGTTGAAGAAGGGTCGAACACGGACAGACACGTCCGTCAGGTCCAGTAGAATAGCCTAGTGCTTCCTTAAATCACTTTGAGGCGTCGGACTCTAAATCCAGCGGGGTTTTCTTGCGCAGTTATGAACCCTGCTTGCAGCTTTGTCAGCTGTAGGTGTCAAGTCACTGGTGCTCAATCTCCTGCTGTTTATTTAAAGCAGAGTATGTATGCACCCTAACCCTAAAGTTTCCCATGTAACAGAAATATGAGTGCATTTGTCTCACACAGAAATCAGAGGACATGACACCACATCATCATCATTATTATTATTATTATTATTATTATTATTATTATTATTAATAATATTAATAATAACATCATCAGTTACAATGATCCTTAAAGGACTGAAAACATTTTTGTTTGAACAAATGCTTCATTATAATTGAAACATGAAGCCATTTTTAATAAAAGTATTAAAAAGTCTCCTATTTAAAAATAAACAAAATAAATAAAATAAATAAGAAATCTCCCATTTGAACAAAAGATGAGATACGATAATACTTTATTAATCCCAAGGTGGAGAAATGAGGGAATTAGGAGGAAAAAGGAGCAGGACCTGCTGTGGCTTTGTTTGGAAATATTTTTGTTGGTGAAATAGAACAGAAACAGACAATATTGAGTGTAAAATGTACGTCAGGTAATATTATCTTATTGTTTACATGTTAGCATAGCATGTTAAATTAACTACTAAATAAAAATAACATCAGCTGTATGAGCTTTTAAATAACGTCCTATTACACCAAGGCCAGACTCCTCCTCCGTAATTGCAGGTAATTTCATCACCTTCTTTAAAGTCTGTTAAAGCAAACAGACCAAGATGTGGGCTTCCATCTACTTCAGTCTTCTGCATTCTGCCATTTGGGTGCTTGTGGTCATCATTAACCAGCCTACCAAAAGATCCGTCTTCTTTTGCAGCATCAATACTTAATACACAACGAGAGAAAGAGAGAAGTATTCAGTGACCGAATATTCAACATCAAATTCTACAAATATGATAGCTCTGCACAGAATTTTTATTGTTAACCGTCAGATGTAAATGTTTAAGTGGACAAATACTTTACAACTGCAATTTTCAAGTACAATGAAAGTACACTTTGAAGAAAAACTGTGCAGACATTGTCATTTTTTATGCAGGTTAATTCTATGGATCATTTAATTAGTGGTGCTTGAAAAGCACTACTATTGTTCCCTTGTATACTTATTATTATTATTATTATTATTATTATAATTATTATTATTATAAATATTATTATTACTCTCCGGCCGGCACTCAAAAGTATTGGGACCCCGCATGGCCAGCTCTCAAAAGTACTGGCGCCCTTGACAGTCGGCTCTAAAATGTATTGGCGCACTACACGGCAGGCTCTAACAATGCTGGTGCCATATCTGTCCGGCTCTGGAAAGTATTGGCACCCTACGCTGTCGGCTCTGGAAAGTATTGGTGCCCTGCGCTGTCGGCTCTGGAAAGTATTGGCACCCGTCCCTGTTTCGCCAACGCAAGCACCACTCACAAGCACCACTTTTCTTCAGGAAATGTACCGGTCTAGTTATTATTATTATTCTTCCACTTTTTTTTCGGCGCGTAACTAGTCCCGCACCGTTTGTCGGAGATCGATGGGTGAGGTGTTGAATCGATCGGCTTATTGAGCAGAGGTGTGCTATGACTTTTATAAGCGATCGGAATGCCGGAATTCCCGCTATGGAAGCTCAAATTCTGAAAAGTTCCAATAGACTTGCATTGAGTTTCGAAAGTATTGGCCCTCTAAGGAGAAAGCTCTAAAAGTTTTGCCTCCGTACACGTTCGGCTCTAAAACGTATTGGCACACGATCTGTTCGGCTCTCAGAAGTATTGGCACCCTATCCGGCCGGCGCTCAAAAGTATTGGCACCCCGCACGGCCAGCTCTCAAAAGTACTGGCGCCCTTGACGGCTGGCTCTAAAAAGTATTGGCGCACTACACAGCCGGCTCCAACAATGCTGGTGTCATATCTGTCCGGCTCTCGAAAGTATTGGCACCCTATGCGGGGGCCTCTTGAATGTATTGGCGCCCTGTCCGGATTTCACCATGGCAAGCACCGCTCACATTTTCTTCAGGAAATGTACTGGTCTAGTTATAATTATTCTTCTTCCACCTTCGTGCCATTTTACCTCTAAAGAAAATGTTAATATATTGAGATTTTCAGTCCCTAGTGATGTTCTGAGTAAGAAAATAACCATATCCGTGCTTGCTAATAACTGTGCTGAGTGAGAACCTGTTCTACACACAGATCACAGCTCAGCTGCGGTGTTTAGAGACGCAGAATAAAAGGAGCGCGCTGTAGTTACAACATCGAAGCACATCACACCACCGCCCAGCGCTTTACAGATTCATAACAAACTAATAACTGGAACTAATGAGCTCGGCTCGGTCCAGACTACTGTCCACCCTGTCCTCGATTTCAGAGGCTTTAAACTCAATCCAGCGCTCAGATCGATAACTATTTAGGAAGCCTGACTCTGCTATTTATAACCGAACTATCCGTTACATGGTGAAGCTAGTTACAGAAGTCGGTATATCACTAAATATTCACATGACATGACAACCACCAAAGCCTATTTAATATATTAACTTCATTTTATTAACTTATTGTACTTACTAATGTGCTGGATTGGTTAAAGTGTGTGCTAACTCTGGCTAGTAAAGTCCGCTAGCATAACAATTACTTTAATATTGTGATTCAATTATAAATAAAGTCTTAAAGCACGGAAATAAAATTACAAACTTATAAACTGCAAAAAATAAAAATAATAATAATAACTTACCTTTCGTTGTATTTGGTCTCGTTGCAGCAGTAGAATCACTCCTTAGGGCAATGGAAAGCAGCTGGTGCTATTAGCCTGTGACAGCCAGGGCAGATGGGAAATGTAGTTCTTTTCCTACTTCCTGTGTGGTGTTTATGAACTATTAGTGCAGTCAAAAAAACTACACTCCCCCATAACCCGACTTAAGGATTTCGTTTTACTGTTTAGAGATTTTAAAAAAATGTCATTTCGCTGTGCGAAAATTTAAAAACTCAAACTTTAATTACTATTAAGACTTATAATTATTTGGAAAACATGATAACTATCTGTTCTAACTTATTAATGTTTATCTTATGCTAACAATCTAACCTTCTAACAGTCTAATTAGGCTTTTAACTTACCAGTCACTTTTTGTACACTTACATTTTCTGTTAATTTTAACTTGTAATTAAATATCAATATTAATGCCTAG